>NC_056572.1:11659357-11821857 GCF_018340385.1 Cyprinus carpio | reverse complement strand
TCGCCCGATAAGAGTCTTACGGCCCACCACTAATATATATATATATATATATATATATATATATATATATATATATATATATATATATATTATATATATATATATATATATATATTTTAAACTAATTAATTGAATTTTTTCTGTAATAACTTGTAATTAATTGCATAATACATTGCCATAATTTCACATTGAAGCTCCATATTACTGTAAAAAAACAACATGGTATATTTTAAATATGTGTTTAATGGCATTTCTTTCTAAGTAGCCTATTATTAACAAAGTTCAGTATTTTTGATACCAGTACTGCTACTGGTGTCTCTATTAAATGTATTTTCATTTTAGCCATTAATTATAACCATTCAACATTACAGTATAATTGAAAGCTATTATTTTTAACATTTTGTAGGCTCTGAAAAATATAACTTTTAATTTAAGTGAACTTAAAACAATCTACACATACAATAAACTGTGTTTTATAGTTTTGAAATAATTGTGTGTGTTTTTGTCGGTTGAAGCACTACTGGTGTGCTGTCTTAATGTGGATGTGAAGCAATCAGTCAAGTTTGCATTATTTAGTAAAGTGATTTACACTTTAATAAATAAATTATATATATATATATATATATATATATATATATATATATATATATATATATATATATATATATATATATATATATAACAAACAAGATTAGTGAAACCATTTTAAAGAAAAAGGAATGTTTTGTTATAGCTTTTGAAGCAAGGACACCACCATCTTGCAGTACCACTGCGTGTGACGTCATGGGGGTTGGTTCGTTCTGTTGGCCAGTTAAGTAATATAAACATTTCTTTATTTTTTAAACACATGAATGTTTATTAACACATCGATATTTTACATACATAATTTGGATGAATGTTAAACATATATCAATATCTATATCACATCATTTAGGGCTATATAACAAAGTTTTGATTATTATATCCCAAATATTGTTTTCATAACATGAGGAGCAAAGCACGAGTACCAAATTGCGTCCTTTTTCTTGTCTGCTTGAGCAACTGCACTTTATATTATGTTAATGGCTGTTTTGACAAGTATCCACGTAAATGTGATTTGTTACCGACACATTCTTCATCCCAAACCAGAGCAGGTTCATGACTTCTTCCACCCGTAATGGCAGTATTGCCCGGTCCCCTTGCCGTATCGGCTCAAATGCATAAGCAATTGCACTTATTATGGGTTCAACAGTCCTTTCAAGTTCGTCGTCCTCCATTTAAACAAGCGTGTGTACAAAAAGTAAAGAAATACTTATACATTACTTAAATGGCCAATGGAACAAACCAACACTGTGACGTCACACGCTGTGGTATTGCAAGATGGCGGCATCCTTGCTCTAAAAGCTATAACAAAACATTTTTTTTTTCTTTAAAATGGTTTTAATTAATCGTGTGTTATATATTTTTTTATTAAAGTCTAAATCACTTTACTAAATAATGAAAACTTGACTGACTGCTTCACTTCCACTCTAAGCAGCTCAGCATTTGCGTACAGCTGGACAGACTTTCAAACTAAACTCCAATAATAATCTTCGTCCAGTGTCTGCGCTATTTCTCGCCAGAAGTTATGACCGATAACACTGACTTTATACTCGTTTAAATTAGAGTTGTGGATATCTCATAACCCCCTCACACAAGCGCTTGTCAACGCTGCTGTCTATTGATATTGTACTCTCTGGTAGGTTGTTGTTGTTGCGGTTCTTCCTTTTCTTTTGGCTGTGTGAAAAAAATGACCCGGACCAGTGTTGCCACCTTGTGGACAAACTAATTAGTGCAAAAACAATTCAAAGCATATGTGCGACCTGCACATACTCTTCCCTCGGGCCAGATGAAGATGAATGGTGGGCCGGATTGGGCCTGCAGGCTGCCAGTTGAATAGCCCTGCTCTATGGTAATCTTAATCCCTGGGAATGCTAAACACACTCAATGCAGTGTTTACAGAATGAAGGGATTTACAGACAGAGACAGAAACGTATTTTAATCATTTAAAATGTAATAAGATTTAGTACTATCACCTTTTCTTTATATATTACGTCAAAATAATGATGTTGTTTCATTTTTACATAAATATGTCTGTTAGGCTGAATGACAATGGAACATTGTATCATCAATATTTTGACATTTTATTTTCACAAAAGTTTTTTGAATCTCTTTGGCTCAATAATCTGTCTAATAAATATTCCAAAAGAGCCACGATTGTAGCAACCAAATATATATTTGCAAACTGAGGAATTGGTTTCAGTATATCACATATATTTATTTATTTACATGTACGCCTGTGTAGCGGTCTTGCAGCCAACAGAAAATAAAACTATTTCACACAGCATTTCATTGACAAAGTCTCAAAGTCTGAAACCTAAACCTACCTAAATCTTCAACACTATTCGTCTGCTGCCTTGTAAGCACTGCCATTACCTTCAGGAAATGCAAATGTACTTGGCCATATCTTCTTGTTTTCTTAAATGTGTGAAAAAACATTTTTTTTTTTGTTTGTTTTTTTTCTAATGGTACACCACCCACAATATATGTGCTGCTGTGTTGGTGAGGTTTTAGGAAGGATGATTCACAGTCATTATTAGGAATTAATAATTTATATATACACTAAACAAAATTATAAACGCAACACTTTTGTTTTTGCCCCCATTTTTCATGAGCTGAACTCAAAGATCTATGACTTTTTCTATGTACACAAAAGGCCTATTTCTCTCAAATATTTTTCACAAATCTGTCTAAATCTGTGTTAGTGAGCACTTTAGACAAATTTGTGAACAATATTTGAGAGAAATAGTTTTGTGTACATAGAAAAAGTCTTAGACCTTTGAGTTCAGCTCATGAAAAATGGGGGCAAAAACAAAAGTGTTGCTATTATAATTTTGTTCAGTGTGTGTGTGTGTGTGTGTGTGTGTGTGTGTATATATATATATATATATATATATATATATATATATATATATATATATATATATATATCATTACTCTCCCAGAAGAGTAAAGATAATGGTCATTCATAATAAAGATACTATAAAGATATCCTGACAGGCGACGCTGTGTCATTTGCTGCAGCCTGCTTCCAATAACTCAAGGCATATATTTCAAGCTAATAATTGTCATTTTTTATCTGCATTTTAGGAGGATATATTAAGTATTATATCTGACATGACAACAGCAACAGCCATCTGGCTGTACAGGTTAAGAACTGCAGTTTAATTGGGAATGCCAAGGGAATGCAAATCCTGCTAAAGGCATTTGCTCTCATGACGGCTGCTTCTCCCTTAAGCAAGTCACTTAATTCATGTCCGCTCCAAGAATGCTCCTGGCCCCTGTGCACTGACCACCCTCTTTCTGCATAAAAAAAGGGAGAAGAAAAAAATCTGCTTCTTTCAATTGCGGAACTAAGGTTGACATCTGCTAAACCTGGAGTATGTAAAAATGTGGAATACTTTTCCTTCTTTTTCTGTCAAAGTCTTCTGTATCACTAATTTGTCTTATTGCTGCCGGGGAAATACAGGTTCTTTTATCAAAGACTCATAATATGCAAATGAATCCCCTGGATATCAGTGTCATTCTGTTTTTTCCCCTCTGTGAAGTCATTCCAATCACACTGACAGGCGAACAGCGCAAAACTCGCATTGTATTCGCTTAACAATGCAGGGATCAAATCCCTCAAGGCGTGTTCTTTAACCGACTCTGTAAAAAGCAGAAATGTCATGCATAGGTGCATATATATACCAATGACATTATGCACACAGCATGCAACAACATGTTAGGGTATTTTCCCGAACTTGAAGGCAATGCTAGGAAAATAAACAGCTGTGATGCTTGTGATGTGTTCTTGCATGACTGCATTCCACGGTCACTGTGTTTCTAGTCATATATAGGGCTGAACTTTTCAATAATAGCTTATCAGCTTATCACATTTCATGAGGATGCTGTCAAAATTTAGAGAAGAATGTGAACGCTACAGTTAATACACTGGGAATATAAATGAAGAATAAGGCCCGTTTCGCACATACTGATTCATGGCGCATACTTGTCTCAAGGGTCAGAAGATCGACACTGCCCATGTAAGCAGCATGAAGCAGCATGACAGCACATTATAAAACATGCTATAAAACTATTTAACAACACAAACTTTTGTAATTCAGATTTTATGAAGTTTTTTTTAAACAAAATATATATTTGCTAGTCTTTATTCAGATAGCATAGTGATTTTAGTCAAACATCAATCAAACAGTCAAACAGCTGTTGCTATTCAGTAAATCTGTCTGAATCCAGACAACCTCAGGAGTTTTTTGCCTTTAGTTCTGTGTAGATTAATTAGGATTTGAATGTAAATGTGACTCCCTTCCTAATGTAAATTACATTTCATAATGCTGAAGTCTGTAATAAATGTCAGTAACCCACTCCTAAAAACCACTGTATAATTTATGTCCATTATTAAAATAAATACTCAACATAGTGACACAGACTCTCTGTATGCTGAATCACCACTCACAATCTGCAGACAAATAGTGGAAAGAGTGATACACACACACATACACACAAAAGTGTAGTATTAAGTGGTTCATGGTGCTTTTCTATTTTTTCAGTGTAGTTTGTGAAACTTTTACTTTTGATTCCTCTACTCATCTTTGCTGGAAGTTTGATATTTTTAGTAGATTCTGCAGCCAAGTTTCTGCCAGATGGCAAAAATTTGTCTCATTTAACAGAACCCAGTATCTCTAGGACATGTTTATTTTTCTTATTTATCTTTTTAAACCGACCATCTGAAGTTGGAACAAAATGTATATACATTTTTCAACGTATCTTTCTCTCTCTTCTGATAGCATCAATGTTTGCCACTGACATTAAGCAACACCAGCATTACGTGTTTCATCCTTGTTGATGATCCTTCTACATTCTCCACTTCTTTTTAGATATTCTAATTTAATTTGTAACATTTACTCATTCTTAATTTGGTGAATTTCTTCCCAGTGTGGTAGGATATAATCAGTGGTTTGCCCACTTACAAATAAATAAAGGGTCTGTAATTTTTATGATAGGTTTATTTTACAACCAGGTTGTTATTTTAACGGATAGAGACAGACTATCAACCAAAAAAAAACAAAAACACAATATTTAAAGGTTAGAAACTGATTTGCATTTCAGTGAGTGAAATAAGTATTTGATCCACTACCAGCCAGCAAGAATTCTGGCTCCAACATTGGTTATGTGCCCATGTGGAACACAGATTATTCCTGACACTTTAAGAAGTTACTCCTAATGTCAGCTCGTTAGGTGTATAAGACACCTGTCCACACAATCTGTAACTTTCATTCTAACCTCTCCCACCACCATGGGCAAGACCAAAGAGCTATCAAAAGTTGTGAGAGACAAGATTGTAGATCTGCACAAGACTTGAATGGGCTACAAGACCATCAGAAAGAAGCTCGGTGAGAAGGAGATAACTGTTGTTGTGATTATTCGGAAATGGAAGAAATACAAAACAACCATCAGTCAGCCTCGGTCTGGAGCTCCATTCAAGATCTTGCCTCATGGGGTAAAGATGATCATGAGAAAGGTGAGGGATCAGCCCTCAACTACACGGGAGGAGCTTGTTAATGATCTTAAGGCAGTTGGGACCACAGTCACCAAGCAAAACATCGGTAACACATTTTGGATTGAAAATGCTGCAGTGCCCACAAGGTCCCCCTTCTAAAGAAGGCACATGTACAAGCCTGTTTAATGTTTGCCAAAGAACATCCTAAATGATTCAGAAAAGGCCTGGGAGGAAGTGCTGTGGTCAGATGAGACCAAAATTGAGCTCTTTGGCATTAACTCGACTTGCTGTGTTTGGAGGGAGAGAAATGCTGACTATGACCCCAAGAACACCTTTCCTACAGTCAAACACAAAGGTGGAAACATTTTGCTTTGGGGCTGTTTTTCTGCTTAGGGTACATGACGACTTCACCACATTAAGGGGTAAATGGACGGGGCTATGTACTGTAAAATCTTGGACGAGAACCTCCTTCCCTCAGCCAGAACATTGAAGATGGGTCATGGATGGGTCTTCCAGCATGACAATGACCCAAAACACATCACCAAGGCAACAAAGGAGTGGCTCAAGAAGAAGCACATTAAGGTCATGGCATGGCCTAGCCAGTCCCCAAACCTCAATCCCATAGAAAATCTGTGGAGGGAGCTGAAACTTCGAGTTGCTAAACAACAGCCAAGAAACCTTAAGGATTAAGAGAGGATCTGTAAGGAGGAGTGGATAAAAATCCCTTCTGAGATGTGTGCAAACCTGGTGACAACTACAAAAAACATCTTACCTCTGTGCTTGCCAACAAGGGTTTGTGCACCAAGTATTAAGTCATATTTTTCTTTGGGATCAAATACTTATTTCACTCACTGAAATGCAAATAAATGTATAACCTTTATATAATGTTTTTCTTTCTTTCTTTCTTTCTTTTTTTTTTTGGGGGGGGTGCTATTCTGTCTCTGTAGATTAAAATAAACATACGTAAACATAATAGACCCTACATTTCTTTGTAGGTGGGCAAACTTAAAAAAATCAGCAGGGGATCATATAAATATTTTCCCCACTGTACACAACACCAAAATAAACCACCTAGCAAAGCTCCAGCAACCAGCTAGAATACCCTAGTAACTACCTAGCAATGGCCTAACAACCATTCAGAAAATCCTAGCAATGGCCTGCTATAACAATACCATAGCAACCACACAGAACACCCTTGTAACCATCTAGCAATGCCCTAGAAACAATTCAGAATACCCCAGCAACCACACATAACACCACAGCAACCACCATGCAATGCTCTAACAGCCATCAAGAACACCTTAGCTATCACCTGCTGTAGTAATGCCCTACAGTAGCAATCACATATAATACCATATAAACCACCTAGTAATGTTCTAGCAGCCATCCAGAACACCCCAGTAACCACCTAATTTAGCAATGTCCTAGCAACCACACAGAACAACAAAGCAACCATCCAGTGGCCGGTTGCATAAACTGCTTAGAGTAGTCTTAAAACTAAAACACCTTTTTTTTTTTTTTTTTTTGCAAGACTGCTCATAACTTTTTTAAGTAATTTACATAAAAATGTTGATTGATTTCATTTGAATCTGAAAAGTAAGTCTAGTTACACCTTCTAACTTCTAGATAGTCAAACTAGTTCTTAAGACGGAGTCTAAAGCCTGGCTCACACTACAGGAGTTTTAAAATCCTAACCGATTTTGAAATCTGGCTGCAGAACACACATTAGGAGAATCTTTGCAGATTATCTTCCCTCAAATCTTAAACATGCACACACTAAAAGATTTGAACATTGTGGCGCATCACACACTGCAAGATTTCATTAAGATTATCATGCCAGAGGGAGCGCCTCACATGATCTCACGCAGCAGTTCATCACTGATATTTGTTTACATATGTTAGCTAGCATGTTAGCAGCTTTCTGCACTCACCCGGTGCATTCAAAACTGAGGCGATTTTACTCCAGCGCTTCTCTTTCTCCTTACAGTTGTAATGCTTTTTCGACACATACAGGCTGTCATGTTACTACAAAATGTCAAAAAACAGTTTCCTCTGTCTCCACTATCCAACGGAGCCGTACATCAGCTGTTTTGTGGTTTTTTGCATTGGCTGTGAAAGTACTGACGTAATCATATAGCCATCATCATCCCGATTTAAATCCTTTTGATATTAATTAACTAAATTTGATATTAATCGGGGCTGCCCCGATTTGTGTGCAAGCAGATCGGGAGGTGAAAGATTCGATCTGTGAACACCTCATATTACCAGATAATCCACGCTGAACATCGGGACCGATTGAGGTGCTCGACAAGATGTTTGCTCCGATTCTCGGGAGGGGAAATCGGGGCTAAATCGGGCTAAAAATCCTGTAGTGTTAGCCAGGCTTTAATGTGGTGACTGTTTAAGCAACTGGCCCCAGAACACCCTAGCAACCACACAGAACACCCTAGTAAACATCTACTGTAGCAGTGCCCTAGCAACCACCCAGAACAACCATCTATCAATACCCTAGCAAAGACCCAGAACACCTTAACAACCACTTACTCTAGCAATGTATTGGCAACCACCCAGAACCGCATAGCAACCACTTAGCAATGCCCTGGCAACCACCTAAATATGTTCTAGCAACCACCCAGATCAACTTGGTAATCACTTGCCCTTGCAACTACAAATAACACCCTAGTAACCATCTAGCAATGCTCTCGTATAGTACACATTTAGTAATAGCCTAGCACCCACACAGAACACCATAACAACTACCCAGAACACCCCAGTAAACATCTACTCTAGCAATGCCCTAGCAACCGCCAAGAACACCCTAGCAACAAATACTGGAATAGTTATCAGGCTACCTTCTCATATCTAGAAGCAATTGAGACACTAAAGCCCCTTTCTCATCCCAGAAAATTTCCAGAGTGTTTTCTGTATGAAAGCAAACACATCCTAGAAATTGATCCCAGGATAGAGTCCTAGTAACATTGCTGGGATCAGTCACGGAACGAGCTCTGTGTGAACAAAAGCCAGTACCAATGCCACAAAGGGTGTGTCCATTTTTATGCAACTCGTTTACCAAGTGTTTTGAAGGCAAATCAACGTTCACAAAAATATGCGCAAACTGGAAAGAAGCAGAGATCAGAGAGCTCCTCACTATCCATGCTGAAGCTGAGATCAACGTTATGGGTGACATTACCCTCATATCCTAATGTCACATGTCTTTACCTAAATGAAACGATCCCGGGACAAATTATGGTCTTGTGATGTTCCTTTCCACCGGTTAAACCCTTAGGCTTTGCACTTCAAACCAAGAGTTGTGTTTTTCTTTTTCTTTCGGATCTAAATCAAGACAAATATACTGCCATTTTAGATGTAATGTATTTGTCCTGTGTTTTTGCCATCATAATTCACTTCTAAGCTTTGCTTATTTGTTTTAAATTGTGCTTGCCTTTGGCATGTATTGAAAAGCTTCCTGTCATATTTTACCCATCTCTGACAAGGTGCCATCCAACTGTGACAGCAAATCATCCTGGACATCACTGGTCAATGCACTGATCTGTCCTGAGGATACTTACCACAGTCCAATGGTAGTGTACCGACCACCAGTGGCAAAATACAGTGTTTTATCTCTCCTCATTTGGCAGATGACATGGATCGATTAGATAAAATCATCTGCACAAGCAGAACTATATCTTAATAGCAGTCTTTAAAATGGACTGGAGTGGGAATATTGCAGTCATTTTTAAGGAGGGAGAAAGTATTGGAAAATAATGGAAAAAAATAATTGAAAACTTTCTTAGGCTGGCAAACCACAGCCAACACTGTGGACAGATACTGTATATGACAGGGAAATACAATCCACTTAAATTCTTTCTCCAGGCATCATTATGACTCATAACTCTACTGCTGAGTTTGTTAACAGTCCACTTGAGCTGGAACATCTTGTTACTTACATGCCATTTATTAGACACTTTTCATCCAAAGCGATGCACAGTGCACTAATTGCAAGGACAGTTCATCTAGATTTAAGTGTCTTGCTAAAATCTGCAGTGCTAATAGACCAGGACTGTTCTATCAGTGCATCTTTAGTGTCGGAACAATTACTTCTAAATGAATAAATGTAAAAAGCATTATCTACTCTCATTTTAATGAACTAATTCAAAAATGTTTAGTTAATTAGTTCTTGAACCATAACTTTTACAACATGAGAACAGTTTATACATAAATCATAATTTCCACAAACAAAAAACACATTACACTTTTATCACCTATCACCTTTTTTTTTTTTTTTTTTTTAAGCATTGCAGACAAAAATCCAATTTGTTTTGTTATGCAAGATAGTTTTAATACACTCAGTGTCTGCATCCTGCCTTAAATTTTGATATTGGAATGTCCCATCTCAGAAAAGTTTTTTTTTTTTTTTTTTTTTTTTTAAGAAATTAATACTTTTAATAAATAAGGATCCATTAACATGATTAGATATTGACATGATTAAGTATCATGGTTTCCACACAAACACATACACAATTAAAAAACAAACAAATAAATAAATAAATTAACAGCACAACTGTTTTCAACATTGATAATAAACATAAAAATAAATGGTTTTTTTTTTTTTTTTTTTTTGAGAAGCAAAACTGCATATTAGAATGACTTCTGGGATTCATGTAAGGATCATGTAAGTCTGAAGACTGGACTAATGATGCTGAAAACTCAGCTTTGCATCACATGAATAAATTACATTTTAAAATATATTTAAAATTGTAATAATTTTTCACAGTATTATTACCGTATTATATTATTATTATTATTATTATTATATTATTATTATTTATTATTATTATTATTCAGTCTTTTTAATCAAATAGATGCACCCTTGGTGAGCATGAAATTAACAATATATAATATAATATAATATAATATAATATAATATAATATAATATAATATAATTAATATAATTACTATAATAAATCAGTAGATATTAAAAATAAATTATTAAATACATAATCTATTTCTTAACTTTACTAAATATAACTTTTGAACAGTATAACCTATTTAGTTCAACTTACGCTAAAAGGTTATAAATTCTCAAAATTAAAAATTTTGTTACGATATGTTACGATATACGATATATATATATATATATTATCATATATATATATATATATATATTCTATATATATTATATATATATATTATATATATAGATATAAATTAATAGGAAATATAACTGCTAATTTAATATTTAATTTGACCTCTTGAGGTGGACAATCAACATTTTCTGAAGGACTCCTTTCACTGACCTATAGTTTGCAGAAAAACACAAAACAAAACGTTACTTTGTACCCTATTTGTGAAAATTTTGCCTATTAAACGAGATAAGCTGCTCAAAATCTAAATTTAACTTGTCTTCACCTGGCAGCTACAGCACATGTGAGTATCTTGAACTATTGTTTGCAAAAGTACAATGTCCTGGTCTTTAAAGATAGCACCCTTTATTCTAAGAAAATGTGAGAATAGTGAACATAAAATAAATAAATAAATAAATAAATAAATAAATAAAAATAAATAAAAAAACCTGTACAACCCTACTGCACTTGCCAAAAACAAACTCTGAGCCTGTTTAATGAATTTTGGCTCAGTGTGTGATTCATCTGTTTCAATGGGTGTCTGGCAAGATGATTTGGCCAAGTAGCAACATCGTCTTGGATGTGTAAAATAATAATAGTAGCACAAATCTGGTCCATAGGTCTGATCTGACATCTGTAGTGGTTCTGTGTGCTGAACAAAGCACTCTGGTGTCATGTAACCTGCTTGTGCTTAGCCAGACATTTGACTATTGGCATACGTTGTGGCCTACATTTGTGTTTTCAGGCCAATAGCAACCAACTTACACAAAAAGAGACACAAAAAAGGTTTTGCGTTGTGCTCAATATTTCTTGTTTATTAGATAATTAAAATCCTGTCAAAATGACAGTAATATATGTAATATATTTCTGTAATACAAGTTTTAATGATAAGTGACATTTAGAAACAGGTAAATCTGACATGCATGCTCATCAAAAATATCTTGTGGTCAACAATGTGCACATTTTGCTATATAATTTTTTGGTCTTATATTTTAAGAATTTATTAAAAAAAATACAACAAATGTGCTACACATACAATGAACTGAATACAGCATAAGCTGCATGTTTTATATATATATATATATATATATCAAATCTCCATAATCCATAATCTCCTTTCAAAGATATGATTTTGTATTCAATGCACATCTATGGCCCACAGTTTAAGACTGATCAACTCAAAAACCAAGACTGGTTAAATATCATGATCTGCCATGTTTGGTATGATATTCGACAGGTGTATTGCAATGAAAGCGATATATTTGTAATGCACATAGACATTGTCTTTACTACACACTGGTTTCTTACCAAGTGCACACAAAGCAACTTCCCTTTACAACCTTGAAGGTTATTTAATAACAACCATATGTGATGAGCCGTGAAAACAACATCAAGCGCTCTGCAAACATAAATCATGTCATTACGGCTGGTCTTCTTATAAACTATACAAGTTTTGAAGGATGGCAGGTGGTACAAAACGAAAGTCAGCGGGATCAAGGAGTCCTTTGAAGGACAAAAATGCTTTCAGGGCTGAGATTTATTTGAAATTCATACCACTGACATGAGATTCAGAGAATATCCCTCAAGCTTATGACCTCCCACGCTGAGATATCCACAATTAAAGTATAATAAACCTCATCCCGCTGTCATTTGTGATGTAAAGTCTTCAAATGTGGTGCAAGATGATCTGACCTTCAGAAATTTGATGGGTTTTCGTGATAATGTCAAAATAACAGAAGAACTAAGAACTTATGGATAATTTATAGCACCTTTTGTTCAATACAGGAGTCCACAACCTTTCTCTTGATGCTATTAAATCAGGTTAACCTTGGAACATTGCTTTGATGATAATTTCATAATTTAATTTCAATTACTATGTGCAAAAGACTGTGATTAGGCAACACCATAGTTGTGTTTCCTAGATTAAATAGAAAACAAAATTACATTTTGGACATAACTTTTTTATGAGACCCCCAAATCTCTCAATGAGTTTCAGAATTGATATCAACAAAATCTCAAGCTGTGTCTGGGTTTACAGTATAGTCCAGATCTATATAAGACACACACACACACACACACACACACACACACACACACACACACACACACACACACACACACAAACACACACACACACACACACACACACACTCACTGGCCATCTAATCAGGTACACTTTGCTAGTACCAAGATGGACCTCCTTTTGTCATTAGAACTGCTTTAATTATTTGTGTTATAGATTCAACAAGGTGATGGAAACATTCAGAGATTCTGGTCCATATTGACATGATACAGTAGCATCACAGTTGCTGCAGTTTTGTTGGCTGCACATTCATGATGTGAATCTCCTGTTCCTCCACATCCCAAAGGTACTTTATTGGATTGAGATCTGGTGACATGGCAAGTTATCCTGCTGGAAGTAACCATCAAAACATGGGTACACTGTGGTCATAAAGTGATGGACAAGGTCAGCAAAACAATGCTCATGTGGTATTAAGTGGCCCAAAGTGTGCCAATAAAATATCCCCAACTCCAGCCTGAACCACTGATACAAGGCAGGATGGATCCATGCTTTTATATTATTAGTGTCAAATTCTGACCCTACCATGTGAATGTTGCAGCAGAAATTGAGTAGACTAGACTATCTTTATTCCAGTTTTCTTTTCTCCAGTTTTGGTAAGCCTACATGATTTATAGCCTCTGTTTCCTATTCTTAGCTGACAGGAGTAGCACCCAGTGTGGTCTTCTGCTGATGTAGCCCATCTGCTTCAAGGTTTGTTGTGTTGTGCGTATAGAGATGCTATTCTACACACTTTGGTTGTAACAAGTGGTTATTCGTGTTACTTTTTTCTTTCTATGACCAAGACCAGTCTGGCCATTCTCCTCTGACCTCTGGGATCAACAAAGCATTTTTTTTTCCCACAGATATATCTCTCATATGATATTTTCTCTTTGTCAGACCATTCTTTGTAAACCCTTGAAATGGTTGCACATCAAAATCCCGATTTCTAAAAATCAGCATTTTCTGAAATACTCATATCAGTCCATCTGGCACCAACAACCATGTCACATTCAAAGTCTCTAAAATCACCTTTCTTCCCCTTTCTGATGCTCGGTTTGACCTTCAGCAGATCGTCTTGACCATGTGCTTAAATGAATAGAGTTGCTGTCATGTGATTGACTTTGAGCTATTAAGTTTTCCTCTGGGACTTGAGCTTCTGTCCTGTCATAAAACTGACTTTATTTCAAAAGTTATTGTTCTTAAATGTGTTAAGTCAGCATAAACATGGTCCAGTGCTCTACTTCAAGAAACATATAGATTGAACCCTTAAAAAAACACTGTCTGCAGCTCGATGCTTTATGTATTAAACTCAGTTGAAAATATATAGTCCACAACAGTTCAAACTTGACGGCAAATGATTAATGTCTCACCAGTGATTATATTTTGCTCACAATGCAATAATTTCAGCTGAGCTTTGTTATGACCTGATCAAGTGCCGTGTCCCTGAATCAGCTAGAGTTCTTCTGCTAGGATACTCGAATCTTCTGCAATGGACTGACTCATCTACTGTGAAAATCATATTTCTTAACATTTTCATTTGTCCTGAATCCAAAGGTTCATTTATGGTAATGTTTGGCATTTTGAACATTGAAAATGGGGAAAATAAATTGGGTGAATAAAGCAAACTCACAGTCAGAGACGGGTAAAACAATGTGCCAAAAACAAACAAAAAAATAGTGCTCCAAAATGAGAGTAGAAAAACAAATTGCTCAAATTGCATGTGACTTGATTGTGTTGCCCCTTAAACAACAGGTTACTGTCATTAGTGTTGGAAATTTGTGATAATCGCATTATGAAACACTTTTTAAAGGGATACTTCACACAAAAAAATAAAAATATAAAAAATAATTCATTAATTACTAATCCTCTTTCCAACCACCAACCACTTCTCCCTTCTAACACAAACAAAAAAAACAAAAAAAATAATGAAAATAATTCAGCACATTTCCATAAAGCATAAAACACAGAAAGAGCACAAAACAAGCTGTGCAAAGACAAGTCACATCAGAAAAAAGCACCACTGTTCCTTCGACCATGAATAGCAAGATTTTCAATTAATGATGATTAACAAATATCTACAATTCCATTCAAAAGTAGGGAGTAAAAAAAAATAATAATAATAGTATGTATAATATATATATCGTATATATATATATATGATATATATATTATATATATATATATATATATATATATATATATATATATATTTTTTTTTTTTTTTTTTTTTTTTTTTTGTGCAAAGTCTTGCAAAGGAGGGATTTGCGAGCCTTGCACAAAAGCCTTTTTTCCCTCCTCAACAGAGTGTGACATTACCCAAGGCCTCTGCTCATATTCTCACTGTAAACTCAAGTTGAAACTTTGCCTAATAACCCCAGGGATCACTGAGTGGCCTGATCTTCTTCAAAGCAGTAATGTATCATTTCATTGCTGTTTTTTTCAGCTTCTCCAAGCAACTTTTACCTTCGCTTTTTGCACATCTTATCCCACTTTATGTTGATTTATTTTATATTCACATGCACACACAAGTTTTGTTGTTGTTGTTTTTGCATTGTGACACTAATTCCCTCATAATTTAGTACATGTTTCCAACAAATATTCTTATTTCATTTGATTTGAATTCATTTGATTTGATTTGATTTGATTTCATAGCTACTACAGTGAATAATGGTTCTTTGATTCAATGATAAAAATATTCTGCTCAGCTAAATGTAACATAATAAAAAATTGCAGCATGCCATTTATGTACATAGGTGGGGGATGTCCCACAGCAACAGCTGTTCTGTGTCTATATGATGTTATTACAGTAAAAAAAAAAAAATAAAAAAAAAACAATATTCATCATTCATATGTAATCTATAGTACAAGAGTGCACAAGTGAACACTCTTAGTTTATCCCATGTTGTTATTTCAGAGATAGCCCCAGCCTTGAAAGTGAAGTGGAAGTGGCCATAACTAGGTCAAACTACAATGTACACATTTCCTAAAAAAACATATATGCTTACTAACACTTTGGCGTTACAACCTAGAATAGTAGAAAGGTTCATAAATAAATTATAGTGTAAGTATCACTGTTTCCACAGAATTATTAAGCAACTTTCAAAACCAATTATATATATATATATATAAAAAAATATATATAATATATAGTACATCAAATCGGCATATTGGAATAATTTTCAAATGATCATGTGACACTGAAGACTGGAGTAATGATGCTGAATGATTGCATCACAGGAATACATTACATTTTAAAATATATTTAAATAGAAAACACATTCAATATTTTATAATATTATGTTTTTTTACTGTATTTATGATCATACAAATGCAGCCTGGAAGAGCATAAGGGAGTTATTTCATAATAAATAATATAACATATTATATAATTTATGTATAGTAAGATCTTGAGTAAAAAGGGATTTTTGATCAGTGAAATAACAGCACTGTAGGCTTGTAGTTTTTAAAAAATTTCAGATGGAAATGCCACTGCAAAATGATCCAATTGCATATATGTATACAGACAGCAAATTACCTCAACATTTCTGCAAAAACTGCACCAAAGATCAAAGTCTAAAGCTCTGGGACATTTTATTATGTGTGTATGACAATTTTTATGTGTTACAATACGTACCGCATTACAGCAGTGGGTTATTGCACATTTTATTTGTCCACACCATTGAGCACAAACAGCCTCTCTCATAAAAAGTATAGATCTGGCCAGAGAGAAGGTGATGCAATGCAGGGTTAGAATAGAAATTGAAGCAAGGCTATTCTGGTTCAAGCCCTGAGGCCTCACTGGTAATGTAATGCAACACTCTAGTTCTATAATCCTAAATCAAAGAGAATACTCTAAAATTGTTGTTTTAATAGCTCAACGATAATGTAAAATACTTAAGCGTGTTGTATGTTCAAAGCTTAATTTATTTGATTTTTATTTCTTGATTATTTGTAATTATCTGCTATGGCCAAACTAAACAAGCTACATTTCTAAAGATGTTTTATATTTGACATTTATATTTCATAAGTTGACATTAATATTTAAATTCATTTCATTTCATAAAAAAAAAAGTGTTTTGTCTTTAAATAAAATAACAAAGTGGCCTGGCTTCTTCCTTATTTAATAATTCAAACAATTTATCTCCCATGAGCAAAAGCGCCCAAAAGCAAAGCTACTTTAAAAAACTGCAAAGTCCTCAAAGGTAGAAAAACTTGCAAAAGTGATTTATTCGTTATGTTTATTTTCTTTCCTCCACACACTTACGCACAGTAAGCAAACTGAATACTTAATCATTTAAACGTATTCAGTAATCTCTGGGTTCCCCTTTTTCCAGCACAGTGAAACGCTGAATTAACATGAAAGAACAAATAGGAGGGCTTTAGGTGATCAGAGTCTGCTATTTTGAAGATAGAAATCAAAGACATACTGTAACCCACTGCCTGATAATCCCCTGATTTTTTTTAGGTCCAAAACTGATCACCAAGTCTGATCACATTTATAGGTAACAGAACACCTCTTCTCAACAACCTGGATGAGTGGAGGCATAATTCATGTCCGTAGCACAAACTGTGAGGTACAAGCTACGTGCTATAACATAATACCTAAGGTTAGGATTTTTATTTATTTATTTATTTATTTATTTATTTATTTATTTATTTATCCATCCCTACAAACAATTTGTAAACACCCTAGTAAAACAGCAGACAATAAGAGAGTGCAGCTCAACCCGCAGCCCCTCAGGAAGGGCACTAGGCATGGATACAATATGCTGTCAGGTTTGATTTATTCATCTAGTATAAATGACTCCAGATTTATTGCTTCATTTTGGATATCAGGGTTTTTTTTTTTTTTTTTTTTTTTACACTTCTGGAGGGCAGTCAAAAATATATAGAATATAGAGTATATAAGAATATATACTCCTTGCATTTTACTTCCACCCATTAAACTCCCGGACAAAGACCAGTAGAATTGAACTGTTGGGAAAGAGAGCAAAGAACATTATCAAAGAATTAACAATGACTTCAGTCTTGTTCAAGTTTAAGCTCTCGCTCTGAAAAAAGAAAAAAAGAATCCCGTTATAACCAGTGAATCTGCTTCAGTGATGACTTATCTGGACACCTCTGAATGACCATTGCATTTATTAGCTCAACAGAATCACATGTGATTTGTTATAATGCGCAATGCTGTAACACGTGTAAAACTGAATATGATGCAACATGAACAGATCTAAATTCAATGCCATAATCTACACTTTTCATTTCATTTCAGAGCTGTCGAGCAGCAGAAGAGGACAGCAGTTTGTAAGTGTTTCGTCTTGTTTTATCATTAGATTTCATCGTGGTTGTTGTTGCTAGGAAACATTGTTTTACTTACTGTGTTTTACCATGGTAAATACATGCTCAAGTCGCGTTTGTTCTTCTGCGTATGAAGGGATTTTCCAATTTTGGTTTGCTAAAAAGTAAGTTGTGGCCAAAGCCAGTAAGATTCCTTATTTACCTGTTTGGAAGCCCTTGTTAGAAGAAGCAGTTGAGCAGCAGAAGAGGACAGCAGTTTGTAAGTGTTTTGTCTTGTTTTATCATTAGATTTCAGCACGGTTGTCATTGCTAGGAAACATTGTTTCACTTACTGTGTTTTACCATGGTAAATACGTCCTCAAGTCGTGTTTGTTCCTGTGTGTATCGTGGGACTTTCCAGTTTCAGTTTGCTAAATAGTAAGGCGTGGCCAGCTGACTTCAATAACTAGTACTCAGGCAAGTATAAAATTGGTTAGTTTCACCGCGGCAGCCGTCGTGTGAAGGCCTCCTTGTGTGAAGACCAATAAGTGTATAAAGACCATCGACTTTACCTGCGCGACTCCACTGAGCAAGGACACTGACAAGGCACTTAAGTATTGCTTTTCTCCCCTTTCTTTACTCACTATGTGCTTTCAAATCTCTACTATTACTACTAACACTCGGACAGCACACACTGTACGTTGGATGCAGACCTATCATAATAATCTACGGCATGTCCCTCTGACCTCTACTACTTTACTCTCTATTCCAGTTGGTCTCGGGAACTGCCAGTCTGCTGTTAACAAAGCAGAATTTATTTATTCTAATGCTACTCATTCCGGTCTCAACCTCATGGCCCTAACTAAGACTTGGATCAAACCTGAGGACACTGCCACTCCTGTAGCCCTCTCCACTAATTTTGCTTTTTCCCAAACCCCTCACAGGATTGGGATAGGTGGAGTTACTGGTTTCCTTATCTCAAATTAATGGAAATTTGATCTTCAACCATCTACCACATCCAACAGTCAACATTAAACAAAAACAAAAACCAATACACAACCACCCAAAACTTTAAAAATCCACTTTGTAGTCGTTTATCATCCCCCAGGTCAACTGGGAAACTTCTTGGAGGAGTTGAATGTGTTACTATCAAACTTTCCTGAGGATGGTACTCCTCTGGTACTGCTCGGTGACTTCAACATCCACACAGAAAAACCCCAGACTGCTGACTTCAACACTCTGCTCACTTCATTTGATCTCAAGCAAGTGTCTACTACAGCTACTCACAAATCAGGTAACCAACTGGACCTCATCTACACATGCTATTGCTCCACTGACAACACTTAAGTTACTCCACTGCACACCTCAGACCACTTCCTCATCACTTCTAACCTCTCACTTACCTCCTGACACAGCACACACTCCTCCGCAGGTCACCTTTCGGTGTAACCTATGCTCACTGCAAGTGCAAGTCAAAAAACTTAATTGACCTCATTGTGTATCAGTCACTCCTCTCTTCCTTCTCTGCAAATGTCTTCACTGCTAAAACGACATACTGTACTACCACAACAAAATTAACAACTGTTCTGACTTTCGCAAAATTTTCAAAACTTTCTCTTCTCTTCTCTGTCCTCCTCCCCCTCCTCCTTCATCAACTCTTCCAGATGATTACTTTGCAATTTTCTTCACAAATAAGACAATAACCATCATTGACCAATTCTCCACACCGCAAACGGATGATAACTTCATAATGACTAATTCACACACTCTCTCCTCCTTCTCTCCACTCTCGGAGACAGACGTTTCCAAACTTATCCTTTCCAATCATTCTACTACTTGTCCACTTGATCCTCTTCCCATTCACCTCCTTCAGGCCATTTCTTCTTCAGTCATACCTTTGCTTACTCACATTATCAACACCTCTCTAAACATTGGTACATTTCCCACAGAATTTAAGCAGGCATGGGTAAGCCCACTGCTTAAAAAACCCTCTCTAAATCCAGCACTTTTAGAAAACTACAGACCGGTATCCCTTCTTAAATTCATTGTAAAAACACTTGATTGAGTTGTGTTCAACCAACTCTCTATATTTCTTGCACAGAACAACCTCCTGGACAGCAACTAATCTGGATTCAAAAGCGGCCACTCAACTGAGACTGCCCTGCTCTCGGTTACTGAAGCCCTGCGACTGGCAAGAGTAGCTTCCAAATCCTTAGTACTCATCTTGCTTGATCTGTCTGCTGCTTTTGACACAGTTAACCACCAGATTCTCCTGTCCACATTCAGAAAGATGGGCATCTGTGGAACCGCACTCCTGTGGTTCAAGTCCTACCTCTCAGGTAGGTCCTTCAGGGTGTCTTAGAGGGGTGAGGTTTCTAAATCACAACTTCTTGCTACTGAGGTTCCTCAAGGCTCAGTGTTTGGACCACTTCTCTTCTCCATCTACATGACGTCATTAGGATCTGTCATTCAGAAGCATGGATTTTCTTATCACTGCTATGCTGATGACACTTAACTCTACTTCTCATTCCAACCAGATGATCCAACGGTAGCTGCTTGCATTGCAGCCTGTCTGAGAGACATTTCTAGCTGGATGAAGGACCATCACCTTTAGCTCAGCCTTACTAAGACAGAACTGCTTGTGGTTCCAGCACACCCATCATTTCATCACAACTGCTCTATACAGCTGGGTTCGTCAACCATAACTCCTTCCAGGACAGCCAGAAACACAGGAGTTGTGATTGAGGATCAGTTAAGCTTTACAGACCATACTGCTACAATGGCCCGGTCTTGCAGATTTGCCTTATACAACATTAGTAAGATTAGACCCTGTCAGAGCAAGCTGCACAGCTTCTTGTCCAAGCTCTTGTTCTCTCCAGACTGGACTAATGTAATGCTCTCTTGGCTGGCCTTCCTGCATGTTCTTTCGAACATCTGTAACTAATCCAGAATGCAGCAGCGAGAGTGGTCTTCAATGAGCCATGTAATATACCTATAATACCAATAATATACCTAAACTCACTAGTTCAAACTTGTGCGCCCTCCAGAAGCTTGCGTTCTGCAAGTGAATGGCGCCTTGTTTTGCCATCCCAAAGAGGTTTAAAATCACTCTCACTGACCTTTTCCTGGATTGTGCCCAGCTGGTTCGAACATCTGAGTCTTTAGTCACTTTCAAAAAACACCTAAAGACACATCTTTTTCTCCAGCACCTGACCAAGTAATAGACAGTTTCATCGGGCACACACACCTGGCCCTAAGTTAACTTCCGGTCTGTGTTTGTTTATCAGTCTGGCTATGGCGCCGTATAAGAATGCAGTTAAGATGATGTTGTCAGTTGGTTGTGCTGTGGGATGTGTTTCCCATACACATATTTATTTGTGGCGCTCACAATATCAAAAATTCAGCATCGCGTTAGTTCAGTCAGGCCACGTTAGTCACACTTGCATCAGCCGACAGTCAGCTGTTCCTGACGTGTACCAATCCAGTCTTGACACCTATCACATGCGGTCTATTTAAATTCCCATTCTTCAGCGTCTCTTCTGTCGCATCACTGCTTGCAAGTAACTCCCTCCTCCAACCCCAACTCCACCAACGAACCTGTAATCCAATCTAACTTTGTTCTTTCTTTACAGTCTCTTCATTGGAAGCAGTCTCTATCACATTCCGTTTACAAGTCATGTAATTGTGAATTGTAATTATGTATGCATATAATGGTTCTGTTCTGTACCCCAGGGGGGTTTGTCTTGCTGCTCTCCCCGCTCTGTCCAAGCATGGCTGCATGGACAGGGGTGTGGAGTCTTGCCCAGAACATAACCATACCGCCAACACTAACTGTATGCAATATAATTGTCATAAATATACTTGACGGAAGTGGTCTTGATTGAACTGACGATTTTACAAAAGGCTTTGTTGAATAAACATACTGCACGTTTAAAAATCAAAACAAGGCGCAGGTGTTTTTATATCACTGTATTTCTGAAGGAAGACTATCTTTAATTAGTCTATAAAATTTTCGATATCATTTTCATTTCAGCTTGCATGGTATATGCCTGATAAAGCAGGGCTTGGCAGCTCAGTGCTGCTTTGTGTACAGCAGTTACTGGGGAAACCTCTGTTTCTCCCGCTTTAAAGCACCTCCTGCTGGCAGATAATGAATTAGCATTTTCAGTAAGTCTGATTTACCCGGCAAACATATTTAGCTTGTTATCAAAAATAATCTACTCTAGAGGGACTACTGTTGTTATTGATTCTGTTTGGAAGTCTATTGGAAGTTAAGTCAGGGCCTCAAAAGCGCTCATGCACAGTAACATTTGTTTATGTTGTTGCCATTGAAACCATCTATACTAGCACTTACCTATTCTATTACATAATACCTAGCTACGTGTACTGTGCTAGACTAACTGAGACTTGTCATGGCACTTGTATACTGTTGTTGTTCTTTCGTCAAGAGGGTCTGGCTGCAGACTTGCACTTGCACTCTCAGACTTGCACTCTCAGACACTTGCGCTTCCGCTAGTGACATCACTTGCAGTCTTTATTTTATATTTTGTTCTATTTAATTATTATTTTTTGTTTGGATCTCTCAACATTTTACAACAGCAGCCAGGTGTTGAAGACAAGAAAAAATAAACTAAATTACAAAGTCGCTTGCAATCGCCACTTGCACTCTCAGCTACCTGCGACGTCACTTGCAGTTGACACAAATCGTGCGTGTTGCCAATGGAGACAAGATGCTGTGGTGATTAAACGATTAAAACTAATTTAGTACCGTAACGTACAGGGGTCCTGCAAGAAAAAGATAAGGCCCGCAAATCCACGGCCACAGAACAGCAGAATATGAATGCAGTGCGCAGTCTCTCAATAAGCGTTTTCCTCCTATAGAAAACATAATATGGCTTAATGTATTAAGATGCTATTAAAATATCAAATTCAATTTAGTTTATTAATATAATGAATAATTTATAAAACATGGCAAAACATGCACAAAACACAGCATAATGTGGCGTAATAATAGACCAAACTCAATATGCTCCTCTTCATTATCCTAAAAGTGAAAAAAAAAATAATAATAATTAAAATATGCATAACTAATGTGTACAGGCAAGCAGGTGAGCCCAAAATAAATGCAATATGCAAAGTTTCGCATTAAGCATTTTCCCATATAGAATAACTGTCTACAACTCTTTTATATCACTGTCTTTGTCCATTAAGCTACATTACGTGTTTTATTTATAATGATTTTCTATGGGAGGAAAATGTTTAACTTTAACGCATAACGCATTGATGCTTTTAATATCACTTAATGCATTTCATAATGCATATTTGTTGGTCTGTATATACTTTAAGTCAACAGAAAGACATATAGGCTCCTGAATTGTCTTTATAGTCCATTATTATGACACATTAAGCGTTTTGCTGTATTGGAGGACAAGTGAAAGTTTGCGCATTGTGTTTATGCCCATCTGCTTGCCTTGTAGTAAATTAAATAATAACTATATATTGAATTTGATCTTTTAATTTCACTTTATGTAGGCCTATCTTAACACATTAAGCCATATTAAGTGTTTGTTTTTTCTACGGGAGGAAATTAAACACTTAACAAAAGACTTGCATCGCGTTCATATTCTGCTGTTCTGAGGCCGCGGATTTGCGGGTCTTGTCTTTTTCTTGCAGGACACTGTACATTATAGTACTAAATTAGTTTTAATTGTTTAATTACCACAGCTTCTAGTCTCCATTGGCAACACACATGATTTGTGTCGACTGCAAGTGACGTCGCAGGTAGCTGAAAGTGCAAGTGGCAATTGCAAGTGACTTCGTAATTTAGTTTCTTTTTTCTTGTCTTCAACACCTGGCTGCTGTTGTAAAATGTTGAGAGATTCAAACAAAAAGTAATCAACAAATAGAACAAAATAAAAAATAAAAAAAGACTGTTAATGATGTCACTAGCGGAAGCACAAGTGTCTGAGAGTGCAAGTCTGAGAGTGCAAGTCTGAGAATGCAAGTGCAAGTCTGCAGCCAGACCCTTCTCTCTTTCGTTGGTCTGATTGCTTCTATTGTTCTCATTTGTAAGTCACTTTGGATAAAAGAGTCTGCTAAATGATTAAATGTAAATGTTAAGTGTAATTTTAATTGTAACTTTATTCATGACAGCCATACTAGATTTAGTTTAATTGTGGAGGCACATTTTTGCCTCAAGCACCCATTTATATCTGGCCTGTGGTCAGGTAATGGCTAAGCCTTGTCTAGCCTTAAACACACTCCTCCTATGGTCACTGCTGGTTCTCGATTTTTTTTGTTTTTTTTTTTTTATCTAGTTTATATTATGGTTATATTGTTCAACGCTCTCAGTAGATGCTCATAAGCTGTTTTAGTGCACCTCCCTATTAAGAAGCTTTGTATTTAGTCTTGTTTACGCTGTTACTGAGAACAGTGTTGATCATGGGCACTCTTTGGATGTCTAAATGACTTGTTTTCCTCTCTTTTTTAAAAGCTAAGTGATAATCTGGGTGCAAATGCTTTGATGCTGGTCCGCTCCATATGGACAAAACCTTACCACCCACAGCACAACCCTGAGCGAGGCAGATTCATTGGATGGCTCAAGCACAATTCACTGCAAGGAGATTAGCTTGAAAGCTTTCGCCAAAATTCAAACCTTTCCTCTTTGGATCAAGGAAACGGTCTCGCATATTCTTCCAGAATTATATTTTATGTGTGAATATGGCTGTGAATCTGAAGACTTGAAGAAAAGCCTCAGGGTGTCATCCCACATTGTGAGGGAAATTTGACTGACATGACGTTGTGAAAAAAAAAAATAATTTCACAGTTTTGCTGTACAGTAGAAATCAATTAACTTTCATGTCCAAATATCATTACAGTGTGAAGAATATCACATTATTAAATGTCTTCAATTAAAAGGACATATATGTATATTAAAAGATATATTGATATAGAAATAATGCACCCTCTAAATAAATTCATTAATAATTAATAAGTGAATAATAAAATTAATTAATAAATTAATACATACATGAATACACACATACATACTGTACATAAATGAGATTTCCGATTAATGTTCCATATGCACTGTCATTGGTCAGCATGTCAGTAGATTAGTGGGATTTTTATTTTAATTATTATTATTTATTTATTTTTTATTCTGATCTTTCAGTGTGTGTGTGTGTGTGTGTGTGTGTATATATATATATATATATATATATATATAATTTTATATCAAAATATTAATATACCATATCATATCATACTTTGTTTTGCATACTTTATCACATTAATGCAGTTATCATATTCAGGGGCATTTCCTCTGAGGAAGCAAGGGAGGCAGTGTGTCCTCAAAATTAGAGAACAAAAAAAAAATTGTAACAACGCCAATATTACAAAATATAACATTAAAAAGTGTATAAATCTCTCTATCTTTTTTTTTTTTTTTTAAGAAACATTGTCCAACAGCAACACTAGCAGGTAAAATTACAGCAGGGATCTGTGTCTCTCTCACCTCCTTTGAACACATTGAGTTCTCGTTCAGGAACTCAAGCTGTGTCGGAGACACTTTTGGAACGCATCTGCTTGACCACGTACTGAAGCAAATGTGAAATCAGTCCAGTAGAGTGGCGAGACATCACGGGCAGGGTGATGTACTGTAGCAACCAGGAAACTAAAAAAAAAAAAACATATCCGTTGAAAACAGCGCTAACTTCTGCTCTTCAGCAAATGCTCTGTTGTGTCCATCTAAAAGGTGTGTTTGAAGTGTGTTTTGTGCCAGTGCACAAATTCAGTTGTAAACAGAATGGGGAGTGATAATTCAGACAAACAACATTTTAGTCAGTAGCTGCATTTACATGGACCCTACTAATCTGATCGTAATAGGACTAGAAGCACAATCAGAATAAAAAAGTCACATGTAACCATGTCAATCGGATAAAATTGGCCAGATCCGATTTATATTTGGTATAATGCAATGTGTTTATGTGGTTTAAGGTTCAAAAAACACATTATTTTTCCATATAATGTACATTATAGTTTATTCTCTACGCCCCACCTTCTGAAAAGCATCGATTTTTACAAAGCTCATCTGTCTGAAAAGCGAGGTGTGCTCTGATTGGCCAGCTATCCAGTGCATTGTGATTGGCCGAATGCCTCAAGCATGCGACGAAAATGTTACGTCCCTTAACATAAAAGGTAACAATAAAAGGTAAGCCTTCTTTCTTTGCGTGAACATTTGGGCAGCGTTATGCAAATCTTCCCACATAGTGACGTAGAGATTATGGGCGTGTTAGAACGAGCCGTTTTGGGGGAGGGGGGGTGTCTGATCCTTAACTTTTATAAAGAATATCTCTTTTGATTTGAGACTTCAGTCTTTGCAACTTTACAGATCTTATTTATGCACCAAGAGCTTGTAACACTCCAAGGAGAAAGGAAAAATCTAAATCGCATCATATGACCCCTTTAAAAAAGCAAAAACAAATTAATATTTAAATGTAATGCGCATTGATCAGCACAACTGCACAAATAATGCACAATCAATTCCTCATATCAGTATTATTCATTTTTAAATATGTTTATTTATTTAATTTCTGAGTAAATCAGTTTTATATCAGTACATTGTATCATATCATCATATATCATATCATATCATATAGAATATGATAATGTGTTAAAATCATAATAAATAAATAAATAAATAAATAAATAAATAAATAAATAAATAAATAAACATTCACTGATGGCTGCACTTCAAAAATTACAAGGCATACTTACCGTGGCTTTATCTCGGAATTACATTTAACTAAAATAAACTTTTAACTTTTCTAAAAGCTGGAGTTAATACTAATCATTGTCGCCAATTCTAAAATGTAAACCACAATATTGGGCTTCGGTTTCTGTACGTTTTCCATTGCAGTGCAACAAGCCTGGACCATTGCTGTTAAAATGTTTTGTGCTTGCAGGGAAGATGCTACCAATGCAGTTTAACTTATGGTTAAACAGTATACAGTTGTGCATTAGGAACAAAAACACAGCCTGCAGTGCTTTATAAACATTTATTATGTTGTAGCATAACAGTTTTTATTCCTGGATCTGTATCAAAGAGTCCAACAATATGAATGCTCGCCTAGCATCTGTTTAGCTTCATGTGATGATGATAAAATCCATGAGCTGCTCAGATAGTGATCCAGAGACAGATCTTTGATCAATGATTAGATGCTATGGAAAATGTCAGAACAAACATTCTTTAATTATTAATGTATTTAATCTACAATTAACCGTAGCCTGCTCTTTATTTGCAGAAATAAAGATTGTTTCAGATGAAGCTAACAAGAGGCCGTACATCAACACTGTCTAAGTAAACAATTGTAATGTCACGTAAAACAGTCCCACTGCTTTAAAAGGTGCTTTGTGGATGTGCCGTAAGTGAAATATGGACTGTGATCAGTAACAGACTTCAACACTTAATTAGTGACACGCAGACCACCAGGCATGACCACCATGTTTATATTGGCTTTGCACCATATCAAGTGTGTCTAAACAGACTGCACAGAATGACAAAGTCTTCCACACATCCTCACACAGTCAAACAGAGCTTCCAGAGAATACACCTATAACATGTATGGAAAATGTGACAGTCTACTAATAATTTTGGCTTGTTTGGCTCTTCACACACACACACACACACACACACACACACACACACACACACATACAGTTCATACATACAGTGACAGTTTAAAACTTATCAAATTTCACCATAAAAGGAACACAAATGACTTGTCGTTTGAGAAACATACTGCCTGGGTTTAATTTGTAAATTAATTACCCCTAAAGAGGATTGTCATCCATCACTGACTGATAAATGGTGTTAATGAATGAGACTGATATTTGCATTGTGGCTCCAATCATTTCCAATTACCTCTAAATGATCTGATCAGCTTTTAAAAAAATGACACAAAACAGAATTGAATTGTGCATGTGTGTGAAATTAAATAAATGCACTTGAAAGTAAATTGCATAAACCCATTTATTTTAAAAATCTGATTAGTTAATTAATTACAAAATAAACTCATTTGCATGCTATAATTTGAAAGTACACAGACAAGATTTTTGTAAAATGTTTTAATGGTTCATGTGACACTGAAGGAATGGCTGCTAAAATAGCAGGTTTGCAACCACAAAAAAATAAAGCACATGTTGAAATTCTTAAAACAGAAAACAGTTATTTTAAAATGTAATATTTCGCTATATTATTGTTTTTAATGTATTTTTTGACTAAAATAAATGTAAGCATATGAAACTTTTTTCAAACAATCAATCAATAAATATACATTCACAAATATAAATAAATAATTGAAGTTCACATATTGCATATTTAGCTATATTATTTAATGTAACAGTTGTGAATAAGATTGCCAACCCAGCTTCAGTCAGTGACTTTTGCTTAAAGAGCAAAAATATAACTGCATAAACATCCATTCAGTCACACATGACAAAAGGAAGTTGTAAGGTTGCCAGGTTTGTTGGTCATTGGCAGAGCTTCACACATACTAAATGTGCAGCTCAGATTGCAGTCAGACATTTTGCTAAAAGAGATGCCGACCCACTTAGGGCTGTTGTTTGAGCACAAATGGATTTCAGAAAAAGGATACCTCAAGGCTCTCCGAATGGTGTACAGATGCACCTAACCAATTGTTAGCTATTGTCAACCCGAATTAATTCTGCACTTGAAAATGTTCCATGTTAACTGAGGTTGCCAGTCCTGTTTCTTGTTAGATTATTGCATTTTGTTTTCACCAGTAACATGTTGCATGCAGACATACAGTTGGGTTGTAAATGAAGTGGTTTACATAATGTCCTTGTTCCAAGCCATTTGTGTAATTTAATGATTGCGACAGATGCAACACCTCTTAATTTTAAATGTGAACACTTGGTTTTGGGGTTTGGGCAAAGATAATCAAAAACTTAATAGTTTACCCAAAAATGAAAATTTGCTGTAAATTTTGCTGTAAATTTACTCACCCTCAGACCTCATCATAATTATTATTATTATTATTATTATTATTATTATTATTGAGTTTACAGGGTATGGTGGTTGAATTTGATTCCAATACCGTCCTCAATTTATTATTAAAGAAAGAAAGAGAACAGGCTTATTTGTTTATATTGCTGAGCGTAGAACTGCGATAGCATTTTTAATATTAAATAAATATTTAAATTTAATAAAATGTATATTTGTCCCCCGCACTTTATTCGGGCAGGTGTGTTCATGTAGAGGTTGTCATGGGCCAGTGTAAATAAATCTACATTAGGATAATCTATGCATGACCTGACATTTTATTTGTATCCAGAATGAGGCAATGTGAACATCAACTAAACACTCTCAGGCAGTGTATGTTTCATTTATACTCATCCAAAACGGACTCATAGAAGTGATAATGTACACACAGAAAAATGATGGGTTAAAAATAACCCACCTTGGGTTGTTTTATAACCCAACCGCTGGATCAATATTGCACCAGACCAACGGTAGTTAATTTGACCCAGCAAGATGGGTTGGTCATTTTTAACCCAACAGATGAGTTAAATATTCTACCCAAATTCTGGGTCAAATTAAATACAATTATGGGTTGATTTAACTACATATTTGTTAAATAGTGTACCTAAATTCTGGGTCAAATTAAATACAATCATGGGTTGATTTAACTACATATTTGTTAAATAGTGTACCCAAATGCTGGGTCAAATTAATTACAATTCTGGGTTGATTCAACTACATATTAAGATGGGTAAAATTAACCCATATGCCAGATTAAGTCTTAACACATTACACTACAATTTAAGAAAATAAATTGCAATAGACTACCCATATAAAACTGTGAAACTACAAACCTAGAACAGAATACATGCTAGATTTATGCATATATTATGCAATAAACACTTAAACAATACAAAAACAAAACAATGGAATCTTTGAAAAAAATTATTACATTAATATCGACAATATAGTGGAACTGGTGCAGTTCACTCAGGTTGGAAAACATTCAAAGCAAAACAATTTCGATTGAACTGGCTGAACATTCAACAGGCCAACAGTCAGCAGCTCTAGTGAACAAATTCAAATTCCTTAATGCTGCTTTTAAGAGCCATTATCTCTACTTGCAAGCAAGTATTCTAGTTTGAATAAACTTAACCATTTTAGATTTCATATATCACATTCTGTATGAATTCCCACACATGTTCACACTGCTTTGGGTATTCAATGTCAAAGACAAAGAATGCCTTGAAGCAGACATCAATGGCCCAAAGCAGTGTTTCTAGTTCCAGGGCCTGTCCAGCTATTATGACGAAGGCCTGAAATGCACTCTGATCATTTCCCAGCGTCAGGATGTGAGGGTATGTCTTGCATGCCTTGGCCTCATGGAGGTACTCCACCATGTTTATTCCAGGCTAAAAAAGAAAATACAAGAGAGCCAAAGTGCCAGTGAGTAAGGACCAAATGTCTACCGACTACTATAGTAGAATTAAAATATAGTCATTGTGAGGACCATTTTCCTGGTCCTCACTAGAGAAATGACTGTTTTATGATAAAGTCTAGTTAGCTTTACAATTTGGAAAAAATTCAGTGCATTTCTAATTCAAAAAGTTGAACTGTAACAGTCTACATTTCATTGCACATAACGAAATATTCCAAACCATTTTTGACCAAGTCTTAGAGCATATAGCTCACATTACAGAAAACAATTAAAAAAAGGATTCAGACCTCAATTGACCTAAAAAGCCATAAATTGATTGATGATCTAACATTACAATAAACATGCTCAGAAAATGCGTGCGGCCCACCTATCTGACCGACAGGCAGCAGGGTTAGGTGGGCCGCAAATGCTTTGTAGATTTAGAAGACTTCTTTAGAGTCAACCTCATGGAGTTAGGTCCAAATGGGTTAAAATACAAAAGTGTCAACCTCCCTAAATATGTTAATTTCTGCACTCAATACTTTGTTGGTGCCTGTTTTAAAACAAATGACTGCATCAGTGCGTCATTAATGACTCACCATCATCCCGTTCCAAACCCGAGATACCCCAGCATGCTTTAAAGGGATAGTTCACCCAAAAATCAAAATTATGTCATTAATGACTCACCCTCATGTCGTTCCAAACCCGTGAGACCTCCGTTCATCTTCGGAACACAGTTTAAGATATTTTAGATTTAGTCCGAGAGCTTTCAGTCCCTCCATTGAGAATGTATGAACGGTATACTGTCCACGTCCAGAAAGGTAATAAAAACATCTTCAAAGTAGTCCATGTGACATCAGAGGGTCCGTTAGAATTTTTTGAAGCATCGAAAATACATTTTGGTCCAAGAAATATCAAAAACTACGACTTTATTCAGCATTTACTTCTCTCCCGGGTCTGTTATGAGCGCGTTCACCTCACATCCGGTTCGCGAACGAATCACTCGATGTAACCGGATCTTCTTGAACCAGTTCACCAAATCGAAACTGAATCGTTTGAAACGGTTCGCGGGCAACAATAAGCATTAATCCACAAATGACTTAAGCTGTTAACTTTTTTAACATGGCTGACACTCCCTCTGAGTTCAAATAAACCAATATCCCGGAGTAATTCATTTACTCAAACAGTACACTGACTGAACTGATGACCGAGCCAGATAACGAACGAAACATTGACTTGTTCTCGAGTCAAGAACCGGTTGCATCGGTTTTCGGATCACCGGTAGTGATAGGAAGTTCTGTTCTTTTCCGCGAACCGGTTCTTTCGGACAGTTTGATTCAATAAACCGGTTGCCGAAAACGGTTCACCAGTTCTTTTGCGCTCGACGTAATGACTTCATTGGCGATGACTGCCCTTGATTCAAGCCTTCGGTTTACCCGCGCTCATAACATTAGCACAGAATCGGTTCAGAATCAATCACCAAAAGAACCAGTTCGGTTCAGACGCGCTGTGTGTCAGTCTGAATCACGCATGCGCAGTATCATCAGCTCCTCGGTTCTCGAACCGGACGCGTCCGAAAGAAACGGTTCTTGACTCGAGAACGAGTCAATGTTTCATTCGTTATCTGGCTCGGTTCAGTCAGTGTACTGTTTGAGTAAATGAATTACTCCGGGATATTGGTTTATTTGAACTCAGAGGGAGTGTCAGCCATGTTAAAAAAGTTAACAGCTTAAGTCATTTGTGGATTAATGCTTATTGTTGACGCGAACCGTTTCAAACGATTCAGTTCGATTTGGTCAACTGGTTCAAGAAGATCCGGTTACATCGAGTGAGTCGTTCGCGAACCGGATGTGCTGTGAACGCGCTGCTAACAGACCCGGGAGAGAAGTCAATGCTAAATAAAGTCGTAGTTTTTGATATTTTTGGACCAAAATGTATTTTCGATGCTTCAAAAAATTCTAACGGACCCTCTGATGTCACATGGACTACTTTGAAGATGTTTTTATTACCTTTCTGGACGTGGACAGTATACCGTACATACATTCTCAATGGAGGGACTGAAAGCTCTCGGACTAAATCTAAAATATCTTATACTGTGTTCCGAAGATGAACGGAGGTCTCACGGGTTTGGAACGACATGAGGGTGAGTCATTAATGACATAATTTTGATTTTTGGGTGAACTATCCCTTTAATGGTGACCGACGAGTTGTAAGCTTGTAGAACAGCTAATACTGTCAGGCTATATTTGATGCCTGTCCCCAAAAGTATAGTAAAACAAACCTGGATATGCATGTGTGCGTGCACAGTCTTGAGCTCAGATATGTTGATAAAATGAATAAAGTTTCCCCTTTAGATGTGCTTGAGGACTTACAGGCTTATGGTCGATGAAGGCCAAGCTGCATTCCTGAATGGTGTGGCGAACTACTTTCACACCTTTGTAAGTTGTAGGTGGAAGCAAGGCTGGCAACTGTCTCAGGGCAAGTTCCCCAACACCATCTGTAGGAAGACACAGGTGTCAATACGATGTGAAATAGCATACCTGTGATTTCACAATACCTCCAATTTCATCACATAAAATTGCATAAATATCACGCATGTTCCATCGCATTCCCTGCATTTACAAGATCTGCTGACAAGAATATTACCTGGTGTTAATCCATCCAGGGGCAATGTCAGCTTCCCCTCCTGTTTTAGGATCAACTGGTTGATGGTAGCCTCATCTAAAAGAAAACTATCTTCATCAATCCCCTCCTCTGAAAGACAAAAAAAGAAAATACAAAGACATATTTTTTACAACAGAGGAGTACAAAACAAAAATGTATGGGTAATTCAATGGAAGATATAGTAATAAACATGCATATTCCATCATTTGTTATTACAAAATAGAATGAAGCACTGAAAGCCTACAAAAGACATGTGCCCTATGGAAGCTATTGAAAAAAAGAGGAAATTATATTTCATAAGAATTCATGTCTGAAAAGGGCTTGAGTAGTAATGCAGACTTAATATGCGGTGGATGGGAAAAATATTTCTTACCTTTAAATCTTTCGACAAGGTCTGTCAGTGTTAATGACAAAGCTGTCAATTGATCTGAAACAAACACAAAAAGAGCTTAAGCAAAAATACAATTGCTATTGTATTAACTATTCATATGTCACCATGCAAAAGCAATGCAGACACAGAAATGTAAAACAATGTGAAGATACCAGCCATTTTATTTAGCATCACTAATATATAGAGAAAACAATCCTCCCTCTCTCTATACAATTCATATGACAAATTGCATACATGTAAACTGTTTTTACTGCACAAGAATATTTGTGGCTGCTCACAGCATAGCCTTCAGGGCACATAAATATTAATATATTATATATTTCTTGATGTTACAGACCCCCCGCAGAAGGCGTTGGACAGATAAGACAGTTCTGCAAAATAAGTGCACCCGATCTTTATATGTATACATAACTTAATAAACCAAACACAAATTTGAAGTAAACTCATAATGAACACTATAACCTGTAACTGAAGTCAATTTGAATCGAATTAAACGCATTTCACAATCACCTCGTGTTACAGCGTTCACAAAATGGCGGGCAGTCTGCATATCAACATATTCACAACCACGAACGTCATTAAGTTATACAAAATATCTGCGGTATGAACATACATTTGCATTACAGATCTCGTGTACATATTATCAAGTTGTTGTAACAATAACAGGAAAAATCCGTGTCACGTCGCACCAGTTGCTCAGCAGATGTAAGGGCGCAGACGCAAACACACCGCCTATAACACAGCCCCCATATCAGATTCCAAAATAAAATTCCTCAAAATAACACCACAAATATGCACATCACAACAAACTATTCTAACCTTACTGATTTACTTTCAAGTCCCAAATATCTTACAGTTCACATCAATAAAAAGAAACTTTTGCTTAAAGTATAACACCTTCACACAAAATGTGCACATACTTTGGGGTGTCACAAGTGGCCCTTGTCGTTTGCCAGGCCGCCATTTTAAATAAGAATTTATTCACCACATAACAAGACATATCGATTGTGGGTCACCACATAACAAGACAGATCAAATTATCTCACTGTTTTTACATATTTTTAATCAGTCAAACACTGTGTTATGCCTTCACATGTCACATTAAAAGCTTCAGGAAAAACAAGCGCGTTCGTTTATAGCCAGTTAAAATCATATAGCTAGCAAAGGAACTAACTGGCGAATCACCTGGCTAGCATGAAACTAGCTGGCAAATTAGCCTGTCAAATTCAATATACATGACTATATGCCCATTGGCATTATGAACTTGTTTAATTAATTCTATAATATAATTCAGACCAAACGGATAAGCTGTAGGCTTATAACCGTGCTTCTATGGTAATGGCTAACGTTAGCTACATTGTTAGCCAAACCAACCAACCAGCCTCAACAATATAAAGATACTACTTTAATTGGTAATGCAACACAGACAAAGTGAATTAGACATGTAACGTTAGTGTACACATACCTTTTATTATTTATTGGCCTCGCTGCATGAGCAGTCAGGTTCTCTGCTGTGACGAGCGCTCGGTGTGTGGACTCCGGTGATGAGGTTCGAAGCACAAACAACTCACGTGCTGGGTCAACCGATATAAATTGGGTTGATGGATTTTGACTCAACGCATGAGTTGCACAAAATAACCCAAATTCCATATAAATAACCCATAATGGGTAAAGCATTTCATAACCCAGCGGTTGGGTAGATTAAACAACCCAGCATTGTTTAGTGTGTATGACATGCAGGAAATCCCTAATATGGACAAAAGCATCCAGTTATCGCTGTAGGCAAACCAATATCTGCTGTAGCTGAGCTGAATAAAAAGCAGAAATGTTTTGGCTGACGTGAAGACAATAAACACATGATAGAGAGATTATATGGTTTATGTGCATTTTTTCAAGTCATCTCCAGGTAATAAACAAATTAAGTTTCTGAATAATGCAGTGCTAACTGACGTATCATTTAGTATAGAAACTATAAAAATATATGTCCTGTCTAAAAAAAAAAAAAAAAATTGGGGGAAAAGGTGATTGTAGTAGCCTATAAACCAATCATAAAATTGTCACTGGGTAAATATAGGACAAAAATGTAGAATACAAATGATTGGTTATTGTCTAGCAGTGTATTAGATTTCTTAGATAATTAAAATAAATAAATAAAAATAACAAACCCTGTCATTTAGACAAACAAACAAACAATGAATAAATAAATAAATAAATAAATAAATAACATCTGTTCTGTTGAAGAAACAAACTCATCTTCATTTTGGATGGCTTAAGGTTGAGTAAATGTTCAGCAAATTTTCATTTTTGGCCTAACTATTCCTTTAATACCCTTAACATGTTGACTAAATACAAATATGCCTTAGATTTTTAATGGCAAAGCCGATTACCGATCCAAAATGCACCATATTATATTTTAATTCCTGACCTCTTTATGACATATGGTTAGATGTTTACTTTCTGCTGTTAAATATGAGCAGCTTTCTTGTCCTATTTATTTATTAATTTATTTATTTTTTTTCCTGACAGCTGTCACCTGACAATTCTGGTGTCAAGACAAGCACCAAACACAACCTCTCACATCCTCACACTCTGTTAAACCTGACAATCCATGCGAACCACAAGCATAATGTACTTCATTATTCATCATGTTCTCTGAAAAAGTGTTCAGTGAATATTTAAGGTTAAAATGAGGTAAATGTTCACCCTCAGTCTGAAGCTCGCAAGATGCCGAGAGGTCCGTAACAGAATCTCATTACTCTAAACTTCTTGTAATAATTCCGTTTTACTGTTTTATGCCTCCAATCCAACCTGTAAATTTTTTATTTCCACCTACATATTACAACCTGGCACACATTAGCTCAACGCTTTTATCACTCTCTAAATTGTGAACTGTTATTTTGGCTGAGAGGAATGGAAATTTGTCATTTCTATGCACAACTCCCATGGTGATGATGACATTATTTTATCTTTCTGCTCTTTCTCAGTTTAGATTAGATAAGATGTACATTATTGACAAGCAGACCTTATACCCTAACTAACACTAAAATATTGGCCACAATGTTTAATCTCTGAGCTAAAAAGTCTTATGAAATCTACACTGAAAACAGAGACTTGGGGGTTGTAAGTCATTGCCACAATAAGGTGTTCGGAGTGGTTGCTAAGGCACTGCTGTGTAGTTGCTAGGGAATTACAGTATGGGCTGTTACTATGTGGTTGATTGCTAACCCAAAACAAAAGAGTCCATATCAGAAGGTGTATGATATTCTGGTCTCCAGAATATTGTCAGAATATTGTGGCACACATTTCCTCAAATTTACTGACACATAAGTTGAAGTTTGATACTTAAAAGTTTTTGAAAAGGTGTTCTAAACCCAACTATGAGCAATAGTAATAGTGGTTCTTGGCAAATAACTTCTGTAAGTATACAAAATGTTTACTCTGGTGGTACTTTAAAACACATGCCAACAGTCCCTTTGTTTTTGAAGTTATGGATCAGTAGACTATTGATTCACACATGATTAAAGAGCCTCGAAACAGGCTTTTTGCTTGTACCAATTTACTCTTATAAAAGTCCAGTATGTCTCAGAAGCAGCACACACGTATTTGTTCAGAGAGCTTACTGCTTGCTGATAATGAACTAGGGGTGACTGACTGACTTTCCATATCTTTTTGTAGAACCTCGGAGTCAAGTAATTTATGCTGTTATTGAAGATGCTAATTAAGAGAAAAGCTCTACTAATGTAGCAATTGATTTCCCTACTCTCGTTCTTAAAAAAACTTTATTTTCCTCATTCATCACCATTTTGTTCCAAACCTTTCTACTGTTATTTTTTATTAATTTATTTTTAACCACCATGTCCGTCAGGCCATATCAAAAAAAAAAAAAAAAAAATTTTTTCATGAAAGCAACACACAATATATATAATATATATATAGTAATATTTTTTTTCTTTCTTTTTTTTTTTAAATAAAATATATATATAAATATATATATATATATATATATATATATATATATTAATATAAAACTATAATTTACTGCCTTTTTTATCAGTTTAATGCAACCGTGTGGGATAAAAAATATTAATTTATTTTGAATAGTAAATATTTGTGCCTAAAGTTGTCATTCAGAATTTAATTGAGAATTTACTGATTTTGGATCCATGTACCAAACAGGGTATATAGAGTTGTGCTCAAAATGGTAAATATCATCAAAAAAGTCTGTGAAAATAAATCTTCATCATTAATCATTTTTTTTTAACCTTTTATTGGAGAATAAGAATTTTAAATGGGGAAAATTCTGGTTTAGAAATAAATGTTTTTCTCATACACACTGGTCACAATTATTCATACCTTTTTATTCAGTATTGGATGGATGGATGGATGGATGGATACGGACAGTTACAGACAAAATTTACTGTTCTAAATGAGTCATCTACTGTATGAGGTCCCGTATGAGTTTGGATGCTTAATTTCAAGACTGATCCATGTAGGCCACAAATAACAAGGCCACTAACTAAGCTTTTAAATAGTGTTTGTTTCTGAAACAGAACAAAATGCACAAATTGAATCTTCAGCGACTCTTTACAGCACAGATTATTGGGAGGGATTGAAAGGAGACTGTATTAATATTTCACATGGACTAAAAGTTTCTTTCATTTCTCTTCAATCCTGTCTCAGATTCACAATGCAAATTGTTGAGCTTCAGCTGCTCAGAGAAACCATGGCATATGTGTTGGAGGTGGTGGGAGAGGAGAGAAACCAAGGTAGGGATTACAAAGCATGAAATCTGGAGCTGATAACAAGATATACCCACATCTACATCGGCAGGCTCCACACATGCACTTACATATACATTCAGAGACACAAACTCCCACATTCAGACACAAAGAACTGTTTTACGATTCACATTAATGAATGTGAGTAGTCACAGCAGACCTGAGTGCTTTGTCAGGTCTAAATAAAACTCAGCTAGATTTATCTGTTATGAACAACATCTGAAACAGCTGAAAGGTTTTACTCAGAGCAGAAGTGAAGTGGGTAGAGGAAGTATGAGACATGATGAACTGCACATAGGAGAGACCAGGGCTAGCTGTCACAAGGGTTAGTAACACTGGTGCATATAAATGAATGAATGAATTAATTAATTAATGAATAATTATTTTTTCAAAAATGTTTTTTATTTAGGAAAGAGAAAAACAGTTATTATTCTGTGCTTCAAACAGCTATAACATTTTAGCCCTATGCATGAAGGATCTGTAACTAATTGCATTTTAGGTAATTATGGGTTAGATAGGATGTATGGTTGCCTAGAAACTAGCGGTTAAATTTGAGATATTAAAAATCAGTCAGCCCTTACTACCTCATTTGAAATAGAGAGTAAAGATTTCACAAAACAAGAATTTTTTCTCATGAGGAAAAAAAAAAAAGCCCCAAGGACTCATAACTTATATCATTAAAATATAGATACAGTATTTTAGGTAAAACTTAAAATAATAATAATAATAATAATAATAATAATAATAATAATAATAATAATAATATTAACCAACATTTTGTCACTTTAGAGATGGTATTTATAATTGAGATTTGTTGAGTTTTAGTGGATCTACAAATTAAAATCAGTGCAACTCAAAAGACTCAACTAAAACGACTGTTATAAAATTGGTTTGCAATGAGTCTTCACAATTAAAAAAAAAAAGAAGAAAAAGGAAAAAAACAAGTACAATGCCTACAGTTGCACGCTTTATTTGTGCAATACTCAGAAAGCAATAAAGATAGCATTTGTCATTGCAGTGGGTAAAACTATTGTGATTTGATACACGTACATGGTTAACCTAGCATTATTTCTCGGAGCAGTAGGGTAAGTAATAAATTAAGTGGCAGGTATCAATGTCAAGCTTCAATATTACAGATGGAAGTTCACATGACATTCACAAGTGATATCAGGCATGATTCCCAGAGTTAAGAGTCAATTTCAACTTATAACCATTGGATTATTCTTATTGCTACCTAAAGTTTGCTGAAAACCCATTAAATTGTCTATAATATATAGGTTCCAATTGTGACAGCTTACCCCATGTAGAGTGACAACATGCCTTGATAGCAGACAGTATCCAATCGAAAACATTAAATACCTGGCAAGAGACCAAACTGCTTTCAAAATGTAACAATGGAACTAAACACTTTAGATTGAACCCACCCTGTTTGTCATATTTCTTAATTGCATATTCTCCGTGTTGGGGAAGCTACTCTGAAACTGTAGCTTGACCAGCTACAAGCTACATTCAAGCTACCCTTCTGAAAGAGTAGCTAACTACACTACAAGTTACTATCAAAAAGTAGCTAGCTACATTGAAACTACTTTCATTGTTTTTATTATTATTATTATTATTATTATTATTATTATTATTATTTACAATTAACATTACAAATAACTAAATAATTATTAATGAAGAATTATAATAAAGTCATAAGTAAAATATAATAAAGTTAAAAGTAAAATATTTGGGGTTTAAAACAATATACTGTAATGCAATCCTGATTTAAAAGAGTAGGGTGAATTCAGATGGATTGGGACACTTTCCCAAGCCATTTCAATGACAAAAAAGTGTCCCAATCATTTGTTTTTGTAAACTATTCGATACATACAATAATACAACGGGCTACTGTTTAGTTATATAGTTATATTATCTTAAACTGACTGTCAAAGTGCAAAATTGCTACTAACGTAACATCAATGCAAGAACAAAATGTATGCAACTTAAACTTGATAAAGAGGGGTCATAAAATAAGCAGGTTAAACTCACAGCTCATGCGGTATTTACTGACTGTGAATGGAGACGTCAATCATCAGCTGCACGCGTAAACACTGCGGTTTGAGTGACTGAACACTGTACTTTGAGTGAGTCCCGCCACTACCATCCTTTGCCAAATGATAAGCACACTACTATTTCGCAATTAGTGTTCATTACAACACTGTGGGGCACAAATTATATTATGACTAGTGCTGGGCAACAATTAACATGTTTAATCGCGATTAATCACATTGTTTTCTGCAATTAATCACAGTTAATCACATTGTTATACACAAAATTCAATAATGCATTCAAAAGTAGTGTATTGTGCACTTTTTTCATTTAAAAGTACTGCTATATGAACAAAGGTGCAATAAAATTTGGTTTACAAACACTTTAATCAAATAAGGTGCATTTTTTTTTTTTTTTTTACCGAAGCATTCCATTTACATAGGAGCAGTTAAAATATTTATTGTAAATCTTATTTAAAACTTACAGCATTAATTTAATCAAATTAAATATAAAACCAAAGCTATTTGCCACTGCTAGGGCATTAACGTTTTTATAGTACATATTTTATAGTTTGTTGCTCAGGTGCGGCTCGTTTAGCGGGCCCTGGCTTGGTTGGAAGAGGTGGGCCAGAGCGCGGTTCAGTTATATATAGATCAGTGAGTGTGAGCACTAACCGTGCCGGAGCGTGGAACTTATGATATGAGCTGCATGATTGCGTAAACATTTCTGAGCAGCAAGAGTGATAGATCTGTAAAGTAATATATTGTGAGAGAAGGCCATGTGTTAACGCGTCCCAAACGACTCAAAATAATAAACCACAAAGTTAACAAGACAATGCACTCCACTGTGCTGAGTGAGAGCACTTCTCTGCTATCTTCACGTGCTTTTGAAAACTTCCTATTTCCCACTTATGAAGTTGTGATTAAGAGCTTGTTGCATTCTTTTCTGTTAACCCCTTACCAGTCACCCCCCATTTTCGGCATAGAGACAGAAATGACATACCCAAAATAAAAAGGTTTCTGCTCATCATTCTTTCTGACTAAATAAATAATCAACATATGTTCACTGTTTTGTAACAAGTTTACTGTTCAGGAATAAGAATTACTCAGACTGTTATGATAATAGAGATATATAAACTCAAACATAAAAACAAAAATAAAAATATTAAAAACATATTTTTTAAATGTATTAAAAAAATGCTGATGTAGGATATGAGTTTAGAAACATAATGTAGCTAAAGCCACAAGTCTACTAATGCATTATGAAGAGTACTGCACCTGTTATCTAGCTGCATTAGAGCTAACGTTAGCATCAAGCTACATAAGACAATTTATGAAATTATTAGTACACTTTTACTCAAAACTCACTTTAAATCCCGATCGAGTGTTTGTAATAACTTCCTTTTGCGATCTCATGTGGAATTTGGTCGTTTACTGTTGTATAAATATGCTATTTATAGCCTTTTACGTCGCTGCACAAGTTAGCATTTCAGATGTACATTTTTCAATATTGTTGTACACATGCCCCAAATCTCAAGAAAATCACATACCAGCCATTTACTATCGTAATCGTGTGTTTATTATTTGGATATGTCGTGGTTACAGAGGTTTCTCAGTGTTGTTGTGGTCAGATATCAACACGGAAGAGTGAAAGAAGCATGTGACACGCTGTGAAGTTGTCTTGTTATGACACTAAAGATTGACAAGGCGAAGGATGAATCAGAGATTGTCTGAGTTACAGTGCGAAAACGGAGCGCTGCACACACACACAGCGCTGGGAGAGGCTATTTATCATCAGATCACGTAAATCCTTCTAAAATTAAAGGAAAACAACAATTTCAATGTCTAGCTGTCTTCGACTGCTGGACGTCAAGGATAACCACTAATTACATGTCAGTAACATGTCACTTTCTTGAAGATTTTTCAATGTCTAGCTGTCTTCTAGACTGCTTTGAGTTCAGCGCCAGACACACCTCAGAGAACTTGGCAGAGGAACTGTTGAGAGTGGCAAAAGAATGGCATGTAGATGGAAAAGTGGTCTGTTGTGTTACTGACAATGCAGCTAACATTACCAAAGCCGTGAAAATATTAAAGTGGACCCATCATCCATGTCTTGCCCACACAATCAACCTGATTGTAAGAGATGCTCTAAAGGGGATAAAGCCCACTGTGGACAAAGTGAAAGCAGCTGTGGAATACTTTCACAGGAGCACACTAGGTGCTGAAAAACTAAAGTCTACACAACGCCAGATGGGAATGCCTGAGCTAAGGCCTAGACAAGACTGCCCTACAAGGTGGAATTTAACATTTTATATGTTGAAATGGTTTCTCGAGTCAAAGGATGCCATCATCTCTACCCTGGCCATTGTCAGTGCACCTGTTGATCCTCTGACCCAAGAGGAATGGGAGGTGGTGGAGGAGGTGTGGAGAGTCCTGGAGCCCTTTGAGCAGGTTACTGTGGAGATCAATGGAGAGAGAGGTTATATTACATTATATATATATATATATATATATATATTATATTACATTATATATATATATATATATATATATATATATATATATATATATATATATATATATATATATATTATATATATATATATATATATATATTATCTGTTCTCTCTTTTTAGCTATGTGACAGCCTCAAAAATGATACTCCTATGTAAGGGTCTGCAGCGAATCACAGCCAACCGCCAGAGAGAAGCAAATGTAACCACAGGGCAAGTGATAGAGTTGATGGACACCCTATGTTCATCAATGGACAGAAAGTTCCATAGAATGGAATATAATCACGTGCTATCATAAACCGCTGCACTTGACCCCAGGTTTAAGAAGTTAGCCTTCAGTGATGCCAGAGCGATTGATGAAGCTCTTCAAAGAATCACCTCAGCAGCAGGGAGGGACAGCCCTGGGAGTCAGCTGGCTCAGACACCAGGGCAACAGGAAGCAGAGGGAGCGGAAGCACCAGCAGTAGTGCCACAAACGTCTGCTGTTTGGATGCTGTTTGATGAGTGAGCAACTGGGAATGCAGCACGAAGGAATCCCTCAGCAGATGCCATAATGGAGGTCCGATCCTATTTGGAAGAGCCCCTCCTCCAAAGATCTGCAGATCCTCTGAGCTGGTGGAAAAACAAGGCCTCTATCTACCCACGGCTTACTAAAGTCATGACAGGGAGACTCTGCGTAGTGGCCACATCTGTTCCCTCTGAGAGGGTCTTCTTGAAAACAGGACAGATTATTACTGACAGAAGAAACCGCATCAGCCCCTCGAAAGTAAGGCAGCTTGCATTTCTGAATGCAAATCTCTCATAAAATAAAAATATGATCAGCATTGTGCGTGTGTGTGTTCATGCTAGTTATACAAAACATAACGCTAGTAAGATAGTTCATGCTGCTTATATAACATGGCAAAAAAGAGGGACCAGTTAAATCCTTTCAGTTTATTTATTTTTCTTTAATATGGGTTCTATTATGTTGTTCAGATTCAGATTGTATATGTTTTTTAATGTTGTTTGTTTCTATACATTAAAAGTTGTAATTTAAATGCAAATGTTTAATAGTATTCTTTTTTCATAACAAATCAATGCATTTTTAAAGAAATTGTGATATGATTTCATGTAATAGTTGAATAGAATTGTTTTCAAACCTCCTCATAGTCAAAACATATTGTTTTTTAAAGAGCCGCTTGTGAGCCAAAAGAGCTGGCTCTTTTCAGTGAGCTGAGTCAAACGAGCCGGCTCAGAAAAAGAGCCGGAATGCCTATCACTAGTTAAAAAACAACAGTGAACAGTGGTTTGTGAATGTCGATGCTTAGCCTAAATAATTTAATCGGGAGCATTCACATGGGCGCTCCTGAGTCTTAGGCCCTATCCCAAGCCAGTACTGATCAACATCCCACCCCTCACGCCCATCCCAAGCCAGTACTGATCAACATCCCACCCCTCCTGTGACCCATGATTTGTCTGTATATCTGTATTCAGAGACAGTGAGCAACAGACTTTTATAAGAATAAAAAACTGCATTAATGCACAATAAAAGAATTGTCAGCATCAATCAATTAATGCATTTATGTGATAATACCACATTTACTTGCCCAGCCCTAATTATGATCGTTCATCATTGTAAAATAGACATTTGATCTAGAGTGCAATAAAGAAGGAAAAAAATATTCAGTTTAAAAAGGCTATTATTCACCTCCTGTATGTGCTTTAAGTCTTTGACGTAGACCGCATTTTAATCTTTGTTTTGCATAAATTACAGTTGATTCATGTGAAATATCCACTCCTGCACATCCTTTGCAATATCATTAGACAATCTCTTGCTGGTGGAAAGACTGTAAAGTCACACGATGTGTGATATCACAACAGATGACAGTAATGATCAAATTTAGTTTGTGATCTAGTCAGAAGAAGACGCTGTGTGCGCTGCTTCAATGCATTTACAGGCTCACACTACATCGCTACTTGCTGGAAAAAGTAGTTAACTACAGGAAAAGCTCCACTGTTTTAAAAGTAGCATCACTACTGTAGTATCCAGACCTTCGTTAAATCCTCACTCCCGACACACAAATTACCATAATAAAGTGAGCAGGTGTGCCACTAGTAACAAAACAAGCCTGATTGCAATCTTGTACACAGTGATGCAGTTGACATTGTTAAAGCTGTCCATTTAAAAGTTCAAGTCAGCACTAGCTGTGGAAGTAAACATGAAAGCTAATTACTGCAAGTAAGCAGTTTTGCCGCAGTGCGGAATGCACCAAAATATTTTCCCCAGGCAATTTTGTCCCTCATCAAACAATTGGTTTTTAAAGGGGTTGCTGAGGGTGTGAAGGAAACGGACAGTGCAGGTCCCTGGTGAAATGTGTTAACTCAGTCCAAAACCATCTTTGTCCTGAAGGTTAAAAAGAAACCAGGTTTTTACCAGTTACTACAAATCTAGTGTTCTGGGTCAGTGCTTGAATCATCAGCGATGCACTGACCACAGTTTTTGCCTGTCCAGATAACATTCAGTTTCACCTTTAGGCTGGAGGAGGTTTCTGAAAAACGTCCTCTTTGTTTGAAAGGAAAATGTGAAACTAAGCTAGCTAGATAGGTTTACAAACTACTCTTTCTCTTTCTTTATAGGCATGAATTACTATTACTATTACGTTGGGTAAGAGGTTTAGACAGACTCCTGGCTCTAACAAATTAAACTTTACAACATAACTCAGAGAGTTTCTGTCACATATGTGAATGATACCTTAAACTGTGCCACTCGTTGAAGAAAAGCTGTTCTACTAAATTTCCAAATGATTGAAAATAGTTTTTGTGTTTTTTTTTTTGTTTGTTTTTTTTGTGCTGTATGGAGAAAAACAAAATTTGAGAGTAGACTCTTGATGTGGATCAGCACACATGCTTCCGTTTATTAACATTAGTTTATGCATTAGCCATTATGAACTAGTGAACAACATTTATGTACTTTAATATATTTATTTAATTGGTCAGGTGCTGTTGAAAAAGATGTGTTTTTTGAAAATGGCTAAAGACTCAGTTGTTCGAATTGAGATCGGGAGGTCATTCCACCAGCTGGGCACTGTCTAGAAAAGGTCTGTGTGAGTGATTTTGAGCCTCTTTGGGATGGCACCACAAGGCGCCGTTCATTTGCAGAATGCAAGCTTCTGGAGGGTGCATAAGTTTGAACTAGTGATTTTAGGTATATTGGTTCAGTGCCAGTGGTTGTCTTGTAGGAAAGCATCTGTATCTTGAATTTGATGCGGCTACTGGTAGCTAGTGTAACCTGATGAGGAGAGGAGTAACATGAGCATTTTTTTTTTTTAACATGAGCTCTCGCTGCAGCATTCTGGATCAATTCCAGAGGCATGATAGTACATGTGGGAAGGCCCGGCAAGAGAGCATTACAATAGTCCAGTCCTGAGAGAACACAAGCTTGGACAAGACGTTGTGCGGCTTGCTCTGACAGGAAGGGTCTAATGGCACTTGTATAGTGTTGTTGCTCTCTCGTTGGTCTGATTGCTTCTATTGTTCTCATTTGTAAGTCGCTTTAGATAAAAGCATCTGCTAAATGATTAAATGTAAATGTAAATCTCACCATCACTACTTATGGATTCAAGTATCCAAAAAAGTGTCCTAAATAATTCACAAATCTGGAGTGCGCAAAGACACATTAATCTGACCAAAAGTGACCGTAAAAAATTCATGATGTTGCAAAAAGATCTTTATTGCAAACAAATGCTGTTCTTTTGAACTTTCTATTCATCAATAAATCCTGAAACTAAGAGTTATGTTTTCCACAAGGTTTCCACAAGGATATGAAGCAGCACAGCAGCTTTCTTTAGCAGCAAATCAGCATTACATATATGTGTGTGTGTGTGTGTGTGTGTGTGTGTGTGTGTGTGTGTGTGTGTGTGTGTGTGTGTGTGTGTGTGTGTGTGTGTGTGTGTGTGTGTGTGTAATCAAATAAATGCCCCATTGGTGAGCATAAGAGACTTTGTTTTTGAAAAAAAAAAGAAGACAATTTTGAATGGAACTGTGTAGCTAAGGTTAATAAATGCTATAAAATTATTTATTTTTCAATTTAAAAGCTAGTCATAATTGTTCATAATATTTCATTATTTAATTAATTATATAGATTTTTTATTTTATTTTAATTTTATTTATATATATTACTAATCCAACTAGAAACCATTAACAACCACACATGAGCATGCTAAAAACACTCAGAACAAAAAGCAAGCAACCATAATATTCAAATTCCAATCTATTTTTAAACAATCTTTTTTTTTTTGTTGTATTCATTTATCTTCACTGATGCAACCTCACGGTCACTGGCGCATGAGGAAATCTGAATGTTGCAGCACATGTGAATTTAATTAATTTTGGGATATCGATTGGCTCTAGCCTGAAAATGCAGCTGCGTCCACAAGAATATGAACTTCCCTCACCGAATGCCAAGCACTTTTAACGTAGCCTAATACTTCACCCGCTTTATGTTTCACTGCAGATAAGATATGCTTTTGTTGAAGTTAGGACACATGGAAAAACTAACTAAAATAAAATGAGGGAAACTGTTCAGAGAGAGAAAAACTCATAATGAGCAGAGAAACGTCCGTTTTCTCAACAGCAAAAAGCCATTTATTTTGATGGCCACTGTACACAGTGAGGAGAAAATAATCAGGGGGCTGTCGTCACAGTAAAACACTGGAACTCTTATCGGGACGCATCAAAAACTTCCATTCATTAATTTAATTGGCTGGTGATGAGATAGGCCCTATGTTACATGACTCTTATTATTAGGCAGTCTTGTGTAGAACAGGAAAGAGATATGAACACCATTCACAGCTGAGGAAAGCCTAATCGTTCTCTGTGATCTTTCCCCATCCCTACATGAATGTATAGAATTTTAGGCTGTTTTTGCGTGGGAGACGTAAGGGAGATGGCGAGAAGGATAGTTGACTCTCTGGCCCCCCGGTCTAAATGGACATATTCGCCTGTGAGTGTCAAGAGAGCAGGCGTTCTGTTACAAAAAATCTATTCCATAAACAAAATGACATAAACAAAAAGGGTTCAGTGTTGTGTGTTTGAGGGGGGTTTGCAGCTCATTTTTCCAGCGTAAAAGCTATCAGCAGTCTGTGTCTCACCGCCAAACAATGCCCGCATCTGATCAAAGTGCACAGAGACGTGACATTCACATTCAAGTTTTACGAGCTGCAGAATGTATTATGCCACTGACAAAAAAAACAAGACCAGGGGAAATAGAAGTGAGTTAGAGAGGGATCTTGAGAATGTGTAAACATTTTTATTTTTATATTTCAGAGACAGTTCCCAGAGGAAATTTCCCCATTCAGAGTTTTCAATTATATGTTAGTATTTGCTGATTAAAAATCCCCATAATGTGATAATTAAAATATATTACATTATTGTGGCATATATAGGCCGTGTGTGTGTGTGTGTGTGCGCGCGCGTGTGTGTATTCAGTGATAATAAATAAATAAAATAAAAGTTTCATATTGAACAGAGGTTTTCAATTATTGTGTTGAATTTAATTGATTAATTTAAAATGTTAAATATTGTGTTGAATTGGCACACCAATTAAAATAGTTTTATTTTTATTTAATTTATTTTCAAATCATTGAACAGGGTTTCAATCTTTCTGTGTTTAATTTAAGTTAATTAATTACTTACAAAAACACTCTTCATTAAACAGTGTTGGTTCATGATTTATTGTAATATTTTTTATATATATTTTTAAATAATTACATTGCACTAAAGTAAATGTTTTAATTAACAGCTCTAATGAAAACAGACACAAATGTGAAGAAAAAAAAAGAAAAAAGAAAAATCTATACACTCTAGGAAGAAACAGTAGAAACTGTAGAAAAATGGACTACATTTTATAAGATATTATATATTACGTTTACTGACATCTTCTTCAATCATAAAATAAAACAAAATGGGATGCATCAGGTAAAACACCTGTGAAAAATCAATCCAGAAAAGTCTTTAATATTAAGTCCGAAAAAAAAAAAAAAATGAATAAAATAAAAAAAAAAAAAATCAGTGCACTGAAAAATAAAAATCACTCAGAAGTTTAAAACAATTACAAAGAAATGATGAGTAACAATGATATAAATAATGAATTTTGAAGTAGAAAACCTGAAACATTATTTTCCTGTTAAACAATGTTTATTTACAACTTCAAAAATATTTTTTACAGTGTACATTGTGATCTATTTTTACAAACTTTTCTTGGAGTTTGGGTTGTTGTCTGACGCGTACAATGTATTCATCCTCCATGACCTCCCTCTCAATTATCCAACCATCCTTTCATTCCCCCTCTGTTCTTGTGAGAGTCCCCCTTCTCCAATTTTAAAGGCCTGGACCCCATTCCAGTGTAAGGTATCCTGCACTCTCTCCATATTGTTCTCAGACCCTCCATTCACTCTCACAACAACAAAAGGGATCAAATGATCAACAAGGCGCCGCTTTTCAACCGGAAGCAATCACATGACCATCCAGTGCTGGAGGTACAAACAAAAAGACAGACATTGTTAACCGCCAAAGAAGGTTGCGGGTGAAAATAAATGCAGCTAGTTATATATTTTTTTTTTTGGAAATCACATGAACATGGCTAAAAAAATGTGTATGAACAACATGTCACTACTAAAATGCATATATTTAATTACTTTTCACTTGAAAATGTAAAATGATTGCTCTTAATATTTTAATCATTTAAATTAGGCCTATAGTGCCTATGGCTGAATCACAGCCATGTTGATATAAAGCAATATTACACATCTAGAAGTGTGATTACATTTATACAACAGTTCTACAGCACAGATGTGTAAATAAATAAATAACCAATAAAAAAAACCAATCAAATACATTAAAAACATTCCTTAAAACCAACTTCTTCTAAAAAACAACATCTAAAACTTAACAAATCAAAATCCCCAACTAATAAAAAAAATCCAAAGCCTCCGTTACTAATTTAAAAATGTCACTTTAGAACTATAATGAAGGAACATTGAGTTGCTTCATAATATATTACTGTATCAAAAGCTCACTGTATTATGTAGAGTATTATGGGATATGGGAGTATTATGAGAGTGATGGACTGAGCATTCCAGTGAGTATTACGTGAGTATTCTATACTGTACAATCTACAAAACAGATCCCATTTATACCAGTTTTCATGCGAAAGAGATGAAGAAAGAATTGAATTTAGACAATTGCAGCCAACAACATATTGCTCTAGACCAGGGATCTCAAATCTGGCCCATGAGATCCACTTTTCTGCAGAGACTAGCTCTAAGCCTAATCAAAATCACAGGTAGGTGAGTTTGATCAGGGTTGGAGCTCAACTCTGCAACTCATTGGCCCTCCAGGGCATGATCTGAGGAATCCTGCTCTAGTCACTCTCTGAGTTAAATCTGTAAGGGATAATTCACCCCAAAATAATAATTTTGTCAGTTCTTACCCTGGTGTTGTTCTATTTTATTATTATTTATTTATTTGTACCACAAAAGGAGAATAAAATAAGATTTCCTGCTCGTGCTCGTCCATATAATAGCAGTTAACTGCACAGCTTCAAGCTTTAAGAAAAAAAATATATATATAATAATAATAAATGCAAAAGAAACACATAATGATCCCATATGACTTGTGGTGTGTATTTCAGCTTTTCTGGGGACATACTGTACTTTAGGGTTTGGTGAAAAACCCTCATGTCTTGATCAGTCTTTTCTATACAATGGCATTCAATCATTTTTAAGCTCTTAACATCACAGCAGATCTGCAAACGTACTGAAATACCCAAGACTACATTTTGAAATTGAGTGTGCCAGAATATTTTTAATTTACAAATATAAATACTCTATCCTAATTCCCTCATTTGCTAGAAAACGCTATAGATGTGTGGTTAATTTCATTGCTACTATGGTTTCATTTTCAATACTGTAGTAAAACCATGGACATTTTTTTAGTTGCTATGATTTCACTGTCAAGACTGTAGTAAAACCAGTTAATTTTGTAGTTATTCACATTTGCAGTAAAAAAAAATGGTTTCGCATGAAAACTATGGTCAAAACAAACACAAAATGGAAATGTTGCCTTTTGTAACTTACTGAAATAAGCTTAATTTGGAGTACTAAAATACTAAAACTAAACTAAACTAAATTAATGCTAAATGGAAATAATAAAAAACTAATAAAAATTGCATAAAAATTATAAAACTTAATCTAAAAGTAAAAAGGAGAACTGAAAAAAATTCTAAATGTCAATACATATTCTGAAAAAAAAGCATTATTAAAAACCATTATTTCAGTCTTTCTGTCAAAATTTCATGTTTAATTCAATGTTGCTTACAGTTTCTGTAATTATTTCTGAAAATCACTAGACATTTTTTTTTTTAATCCTACATCGTTGTTTTCAGTGTACTACAATAGTAGATAAGTGATTCTAAAACAACACTGCCACACAAAAAAAGAAGATGCTTTCTACCCTAACTAATTAGCTGCATTTTTGTTTGTTTATTTATTTATTTATTATTATTATTATCATTTTTCACTGCAGTCTGCAATCCTGTATTACAAGAGACCTGTGTGACCCACTTTTGAGAACTACTGGTCGAGTGTATCTAGTCCAAATATTTTCTTTTCACTGACAGCCCTAGACTTCTGAAAAGAAAGGTTATTTTATATGTAAGGGAAGTGAAGAAAACCAGATGGAATGTAGAGCTAAAATGACATACAGGGCATCCAATTTAGTGATGCGCTGCTCTAATTCTCCTAAGCATGTTTCCTTTAATCTTCCTTTATATAAATGACCTTTCGTCAGCTTTATAGGGTGCCACAATTCACCTCGAGGCCCTCTAAAACTTACTTGTTGACCTTCCCAGTCATCTTAATCCCTTTGCATGTGGGAAGAAAGTATTGGAGAGACAGAAAAGATGCAAATGAACCTTAGGAACATATGTATGCAACTCAAACTGAGCCTAGCATCTGTGTGCAGATGTTCAGCGGATCTTGGATCTGCAGGATGCAGTGGCCGTGGCTGGACTACTGGGACAGGAAGAAGAGCGCAAGAGACATAATATAGACCCCTCACACCTCCAACTTGCCCTTCACAGTCGATTCCAACAAGATGGCATTCTGCTATCAACTAAGTTTCTCCTTAGCCGCCTCTACACACATCCTTCCATTTCTTTTCACTCCCACATTTCATCTTGTCCCTGTAGATGTGTTCTGTGCAGTTGTACCAGAGCAGATTGACATCTATAATGGGCAATCTTGGCACAGAGGTGGCTTTGAGAGAGAGACGTGGAGGAAACGGATTAAATGTGGCGAAATGCTGAATAAAATCTGGGATGCTAACGTTTATCAAGGGATTTTTGCTGAGAATTAAGAATGATGGACAAATGGAATTTAATTTGGTATTTTCTTTTGGTAATTGTAACAAAGCTGGAATAAAATAGAGTATAAATTCCAGATTGGGGGAGTGGATATATATATATATACTGTATAAAGCATAAGGATTAGATGTGGCAAAATGGTGAATAATGTTAATCATATTAATCAAGGGTTACTTGTTGAGAATGCATTATGTACGATTCATTCAGTATTTTCTTTTGTTAAGTGAATTAAAGCTAAAATAAAATATAAATATTAAATGAAAAAAAAAAAAACAACAAAAAAAAAACAATGTAACTTAAACTTACTTCAGTTAGTTGCAAAGGCAACATTTCTAATTTCATAAAGACCAAAAAGGAAATTTTATTCAGCATTTTCTTTGGCAGGTTTTTCAGCCTAAAAATAGACTCAAATGAGTCAATATGTGACTTGCTGTGAGAGTACAAAGCATGTGGAATGCAGGTCGGATGCTTTCCTCTTGAAAGAATTTGGCTAGTTTATACTGGAATCTCCAAGTTGCAGATCTGGCAAATTTGAGCACAGTTTGAGAGATTATTCATCCAAGGAGTTTTCGAAAGAAATGCCAACAGTCTGAGAAACATTAGAGCTGTTGTAAACATGAAAATCAAAACTGCCCCTAATCAGTTTCCTAATATGTGTTCCTCATTCCTTCTCTTGATTCATTACTGAATTTTCCAAACAAATACAGAACATTACTGAAGTAGAACACAGTTTTAACATTCATTCCCACTGATGCCAAGGAGAAAGAACTGAGATATGAAAGAGATCTCCTTTGTGATTTTCTGCCCTACGGGCTGAACTAGTGTTGAAACTGGCCTGCAGCGCTGCATTACCAAGTAGCTGTAGGTGAACAATACATGAGGCTGAGCAGACATCTGAAGACCAGTATCAGCATCAGAAGAGCAGGAAGAGTTAGAAAATGGCAGTTCACATGAATGTCACAAAATGTTTTATTTAAAAGAACTAAAGGACTTTATTAAATTGATAGTTCACCCAAAAATGAAAATTTGATGTTTATCTGCTTATCCCCAGGGCATCCAAGTGATGAGTGGGGCGCAGGGCATCCAAGATGTAGGTGTCGTTGTTTCTTCAGTAGAACACAAATTATGAACGTGCTTCACATTAGCCTGCACCATCTTTGTGATGAGTGGGGCGGGGCCGAGAGCCGTGGGAACGGAGCGAGGCCGGTGGAGTGATTTGGAAATGAGCGACACCTGCTCCACTCACCGGTCTCGAGTCCCACGGAGGAGATCGGAAGGATACAAAAGAGGAGTGACGACAGTGAAGGACGAGAGAGGACCAGGCCATCAACACTTTATCTACAATCTCAATCGGGAGTGTCAATGGTCCACTTGAGAGATAGATGGCGGTGATGCACTTATAAGTCTGCGATCCGCCATAAAGCCACAAGAAGATGATGATGATGCAGGCGGCTGTGAAGCGCGTTCACAAGAGCTCTAACAGTTCGGACATTGTGTGAATCAGAGGTAAAAAAAAAACAAAAACAAAAAACATATAAATACTGTTCAGTTTTTTGCACAGACCGATCGTTTTGTGTCTTTACACATCAATGTATCGTCACAAGCTGCAGGGTTTAATTTGGATTTTTCTGTGGAAGGTTTTTTTTTTTCTCTCATAGATTCTGTGACCATAGACAAGCATTGTAGACTTGAGAGACTGCAACAGCTGAAGTTATATATAAAAAAAAAAAATAAAAAAAAAAAAAACATAATTTGTGCTCTACTAAGGAAACAAAGTCACCTACATCTTGGATGCCCTGGAGGTTAGCAGATAAACATCAAATATTCATTTTTGGGTGAACTATCCCTTTAATAAATCATCACGCTACTACATATAAGTTAAGTCTTCCATTTTGGTTACTTTCAGTATACATACACTACATACTTATTCTTCTTGAGACGCAAATCAGTATATTTGGATGATTTCTGAAGGATCATGTGACACTGAAGACTAGAGTAATAATGCTGAAAATAAATAACATCTAAAAACATTGAAAAAAACATTTACAGACTTAAAACGTTTAAACAGTAGTGTACAACACAGCTGGTATTTTTGCTTTTTGCTCACACAAGGTCAATTTGCTTGTTTCCTGTGTTGACTATGGAAACAGGAAATTGTAGCGCAGTATATCAAAGAGCTTCAATATTCAGCCAATGATCTTATGTCATGGTCAGCACAATGTCTGCACTGAGAATAGAAACAGTTTTCTGTTATTTAATTATAGTTACTTCTAATGTATTTACATTAAACACTGACAGCAATTATATATAAAACAATAATGGTTTTAACATCAGAGTGGACATCTAATGTTGAAATATTTGCTTTTAATACAATCTCCTTTTAAACACTTGTCAGATCAAGACTAATTTATGCAATTTTATATTATTTATAAGAAATAATAAATAGATCAAAACTATTAAAGTTGATACGGGATTTAGAGTAAGAGTAAGAGAGAGACAGTAATTAGTACAGTAATCTAATTACACTGTCAAAGATTTAATAAGTAGCTAGTAATTAATTACTTTTTAGAGTAACTTACCCAACACTGCATAAGAGTAAGTTATTTTGCTATTCTTAGTCAGTGGTGTTGGGAGATGCACATTCTCATTCTAGACACCATTTATTGGACACAAATGTTTATATACAGCCGCTCGTAAAAGATGTGGCATCAGTATGTTTTTTTCTGTTTTCCCAGAAGAACAGTCAATTTAGTTTGCATGTGGTAGTGCAATATCATATAAATAAACTCAATATAAACAGACATGGACTAAAAGCCACAAAACTCCAGTTTTAATTTCACAAGGGTCTCTAAGGTGAGGAAAAACTAAAGTTAATGTGTACAGTTTCAATTTTAAAGGTACAGCGTAGCATCTCCTAAATGGTCACCTATGTGTTAATAAAGTCAGACGAAAATATAAAAAAAACACACGCACAAAAAAAAGATAAAAAAAAATACAAAAAATAATTCCACACTCAAAAACACACACTATACTCTATATTCAAAAAAAAAAAATAACAACAAAAAAAAACCACCCCTCACTCACACATCCATAGCACAAAAAGTAATTGGAACCATGTTCCATGTATTAGCAGTTAGGACACACTGTTCTTTGCATTTTGTCTGATAGTGGTGCCCTTTCTGTGGCTGTAAATAAGCAATTGTCGAAATATTTTAATTGGAGCCCAAAGGGTGAATGCCGCCCCATAAACAACAAACTAGATCTCCTCTGCAATACACTGCTCTTCACATATGCTGTGGTCAGCTACATTTACTCTACCTGAAAATAAATAAATAAATAAATAAATGTAAGTCTTTACAACCCGTAAGAGATTAAACAATGGGCTAAATCCATTAAATAAGCCTAATTTTTAATTTATGCCGCAGTTTGTTGTTAACAAGAAGCTTGTGTTTAATTACATCACATTGAATAATTCCTCAGTGGTATGAATTATGAAAAAAAAAAAAAAAAAAAAAAAAAAAAAAATCAAGTTAAAGGAGTATGTTCTCAGTCACTTATTGTTATACCGTTGGCTTCAAACGCACTGAAATAAATCCAATCCACTGTCTGAAATCTTACATTCACATCATACAATGCTCTCCCATCACTTTAATGAACTTTATTCCCACTTTGAGCTTTTCCTCCCACAGTTGTGCTTCTTACAGGTCTAGCAAGAGTAAAATCTCCGTATAGCTTAGTTGTTCAACCACATATTAGTCTCAGTCTCAGATGTCACACTCACCCACAGACCGCCCACAGTCCGGTCACTGACCGCTTGGCGCATATCGCACACAAAATTGCAAAGAACTTCAACTGGCTGGCTTTTTGCAACTTCAGAGAATTAAAACACACAGTATTCCTAAATCTATGGATTTATCAATAATTATTACTTTTAGATGAAAAAAAAAAAAAAAAAAAAAAAAAAAAAAATATATATATACACTCTTATATATATATACACACACAACATACATACATATGTTTACTACTGTTCTCAAATTAATAAATAAAATGTATGTATTCTGCTTTATTTCAGGTTAAAATAAATTTTTTTTTTATAGTTTTTTTTTTTTTTTTTTTGAAACTAAAGACAAACACTGCTCTATAATTTGGCAATTCTTGTGCAGAATAAACCTGCAATACAGCCATTAATCTATAGTCAAACGTCACATAAGCCACATGAATATAATGATATCTAAGATAGATCCATGAAACCAAAATATATCTTTGTCTCTGTATGTATAAAATTAGCCATATCAAAAACATTAAACACAACTACATTGCTTATGAATCAAGAAAAAAAAAAAAAAAAAAAAAAAAAATTTCCACAACAAAAAAAAAAAAAAAAAAGGAAAATAAATATAAAATAAATAAAAATAAAGCCAATGTACCAATGATTAGGTGCTGAGAGATAGTTCCTCTATGGTGAGAGCTTTTCCACACCCATGAGATGATTAGCTTTTCCACACCATGAGAGTGTTCATTTATGTGTGTGTGTGTGTGTGTGTGTGTGTGTGTGTGTGTGTGTTTGTCCGTATACATATATATGCACATATATGCATATATCTTAAATCAGGGTCAGGATGAAGATGGAGAACATATGAGCTGAACAATATACTGCAGAAGGTCAAACCGACTTCATTTTCTCATTAAAATTGAATAGAAAAATAGGTATGCTTTCCATACCACCACGCTAAAGGCTGAGAAGTCTCATCAAAGTGCTTTCATATCTGAAAGGCTTGACTTGTTTGATCGTGACCTTCAGTGATTGAGCGTTCTAGACAGATCCATCAGTCAGCGCGTTTGTATTCACCCATCAGATGAGCAGATAAAAATAAAATAAAATAAAATAAAAAATACATAATTTTTATATTCAGAAATTTCCAAGGCAGAGGATGGGAAAATGGATGTTTGTCGCGTGACATTTTAAGACACTTTGAAGTTAAAAGTGATTACATAAATCACCTGGTTGTTGATAAGTAAACGTAATAGGTTATTTAAAATAAGTGATGTTCTTGTGAAAGTAGGAGGCAGCATGCTAAAACATTCAACTTTGTATCTTTTACAACAGGAGATTGTAGCTGACATCCCTGCATGTGCCCCAGTGGAGTCCTCGCCCCATACTTCTCTTTGTCTGACACTGTCGCCCAGCAACCAGCGGGCACGTGGCTGTACCCTGGTGCTATCCTGGAGCAGTTTGCGGCTGTCGCATCTGGACTAGGCCTCATTAGAACTATGAAGAGACCTCTATATTATTAAACACACTGTTTATTATAAACTTAATGAGAGCAGGTAACAGTTTATGCTACAGTTTAACTGGACAAAGTAAACGATTGTGATTTGATGACACCTATCAATAGATTTAAATAATTAAATCACAATTAACCATGTGTTTTTTGGCAATAAATACAATTAAATGTCAATGTTTTTAACTATATTTTATTTTAGATGCATGGATGGGGTTTAAACTAATGCATTCATTCAATAATAATAATAATAATAATAATAATAATAATAATAATAATAATAAATAAATAAATATAAATTTAAAAATAAATGAGCAAATAATGAGTGACTATATATAATGTCAAATAAGGTAAATGTGTAAAAACACTTACCATAGCGGTCTTAACTTCATTAATCTCAAAAGTCAACACATTACCTTCAGCAGCCCTAGGTTTTATTTTACGGGTTAACATGAGCTAATGCTAATAGATGGTATGTCAACTTGATGCATCCTACATGTTTACACATTTGTATAGTACTGTGATGTAGGTTGTGCCAGTGCACAAATTGGACCTCACACATGCCTCAGAGATGATGCATGTCATCATATTGCAGCTTAATATGCAAAGACAACTATAAGTATGCCATGCCATTTGCTACTTTATACTGTACAATTTCTTAACATCACGGCCACACACAATATACAGCTGATGACCTCTAGGAAGAACAATAAACTAGTAGAGAGTTTAAACCTTCAAAAGAGCTACAGACAGAACTATGATAAGGTCGACCTTGATGCATATCATCTGTAAGAAAATCATTAATCTTTGTCGATTTGCCTAGTATTCTTAGCTATGGGAATCAGAAATGACACTATAATAGATACTAATCATATGAAGAGACTTAAGTAGTAGTGTGATTTGCAAATCAGCAGTTTGGATAGACTTTATTTTACTTCTAAATCTCTTGACATCTAACTGACACATTACTATGGCAACCCACTGTATACTGACTTATTTATTTATTTATTCATTTTTACTGACCCAAACTTTTGAATGATAGTGTGTTTATTTTTAAAAACATGCCATTCAGATAACTAGTTTAAGCATTTTTGAGTCCATAAAACTGGTTTCTGTCTTTTATTCATTTCTTTCTTTCTTTATTTTCCCACATTCATTCATTACTTTACTTTTTTTCACAAATCACATAATGATTTCCTCATGGGTGTATGATTATTAAATTTGAAACAGACTTTCCACTATGATTCATCTATTAATAAGTCTGCAAAGTGGGAAAAACAGAGAGTATAAATAACATGTGAGTTATTATGTCATTATTTACTCATGTCAAATAATTGTGACTTTCATTTTTCTGCGTAACACAAAATATGTTTTGTAGGGTATCCATGCTGTTTTTTTTTTTTTTTTTTTTCCTCCATATAATGAAACTGGAAGGGGTGGCAATTAAAGAAAAAAAAAAAAAAAAAAAAAAACATAAAACATGCATATAACTAATATATACAGCTCATAAACTATATCCCAAGTCCTCTAAAGCAAAATAATAATAACTTTTTGTGAGAAAAATAAGTTGAAGTTTGTTACCCACTGAAAATATTGACAGTTGTGGTGACCATTCACTTTTTTATAAATAGATGGAGAGAGAGAGAGAGAGAGAGAGAGAGAGAGAGAGAGAGAGAGAGAGAGAGTTTGTCATCTGGTTTACATATTCTGATTGCAAAGAAACAAAATAAATAAATAAATAAATAACTACAAAGACACATTTATCAGCCCTCTGTTGGGAGCTACACAAATGAGGAGTTATTTTTACATATGTTCTGATAGCTTTATTTGGTCTAAGACTCGCTCATTTAGGATGACATCAGCATATATGACCGACGGTGCAAAAACTGCCAAGAATAATTTAAATTTGATGATGTGTACATGCACTTCCTGCAACCCTTGTACTGTTCATCTTAAAGGAACAGTGCACCCAAAAAAGAAACTTATCATCATATATTCACCCTCATGTCATTCTAAACACTATTATTTATTCATTTATTTATTTATTTATTTTTCTGTGGAACAATGGAAGCATATACAAGACAAAAAAAAAAAAAACTACATAAGAATCATAAAGCAGTTCACATGATTTGCAATTTGATAGCTTTGCGTGACAAAGAGAATAGTCAATTGGCATCTCATAAGATTGTAGAGCTGCGGTTGAGGGAAACAAACAAACATGAGGGTGAATAATTTTTGAGTGAACTTTTTTTTTTTTAACTGAGCAACTTTAAGCATGAGGAAGTGATTAAATTCTTGACATTGACTGGTTTCAGTTAACATGATGGCATGCTGCAGTTCAGACCGTATGAACTGACAGAAAAATAGATATTTCACAGTATACTGTTTGTATGGTATATTTTGTTCAAATGCTGTCTCGTATATTTTACGTTACCCAGATGAGCTGCTATTCATGAAATTGCAGGAATGTACTGTTGAAACCATATATGCGCTACTTCATAATTGTCCAAAACCAACAGAAGAACAACAACATGCCTGATACAGTTTACACTTGTGGCTTGTCCTGAGGATAGACATGTAAAATGTCATTTTAGTTCCAGTGAAATCGGTCTACAAAGCAAATGAAATGATTAATGAATTAATTAATGAACCTCTTCAAACAGGAGCTTCCAGTTAGTGAGCTCAGAGGATTCCCAGAAGAATTACTGTGACAGGGAAAAACTAATTCACTGCTGTCTCACACAGGATCTGACAAATAATCCAGAAGGGCTATGTTTGGAACAACAAACTAACGAAATACTTGAAATCGGGATGATATTGAATGCGCATTATGCATAATATGCTAAATTTATGTAACATTTTGTTTTCCATGTGGCAAATGCACCAGGTGTAATATCAGCAGCAGCTGTATCCAAACAAACAAACAAACAAACAAATAAATACTTACTATAAATTAATAAATTACATTTAAAATATATTAAAAATGAAGAATGAATGAATGAATGAATACATATTATTTATTATTATTATTAAATAATAAATTTATTTTAAAATAAATAATAAACTAATTTTCAAAAATACTAGATGACACATTCACAGAAAGAAAGCGGAGAAAACAAATACTGCAAGAGAAAAATTGCAGCTCTTTCAAGTAACATTCATCAGAATAGTTCCAGATGGCATCGCTGTGGATGGTATAACAGCAAAGAAGTGACTGCTTACTGCTGAATCATGGGAAATGTCATAGCAGGTGCCTATAGCATTTTGTTTTAATAAATCTGCCTATAGCTTTTGGACAGAATCAGCTCATTGCCAGCTCATATAATTGTTCAGAAGTGCCTGTTTTGGTGGATATAAAGCTGTAGGCTGTTACAATTCAAGGGATGCTCATTAAATGACCACCAGGTTTTAATAATAATTGATTAGGTCAAAAGCAAGCTGTTTATGTTTGCCAAGAAATGAGGGGTATTGATATATAATTCAAATGATGTGTCATATGCAATATTTTATCATTATTTATATACTATTATAGTATTAATCAGTATTATTATTTAGCTTTTGTTTTTGGAATTTCTGTTTTAATTTTATGCTATTTCTTGTCATTTTTACTTCTTAAAAAAAAAAAAAAAAAAAAATAAAAAAAATAAATTTAGATATATATATATATATATATATATATATATATATATATATATAGTATATATTCTATAGATGATATACCATGTATGGCCATTTTGCCGATTTGAGATTTTCGCGCGACGGATATGATAGTAGTTCATAGTCCGTATACAGTATGCTTCAGAATTAGATGCCAAAAAGTTGTGAAAAGCATGGTCATCTGTTTTTCACGTATATCCATTTGGTGTCAAAGCTGTACACGCCGCTATTCCCGCCCTGTGGACTCATCTCGCGCGTCCGTGAAGTGATTAGTTTCACAAATATTCATTTTGACTTTTCTTTTCGGCAGTACCTTGCCAAATATAACATAGCCTGGTGAGACAATGACTTTCCTTCATCGAGGTAAACGTTTCCCCCCTGAAAGGCGTTTAATTCTAGGAGTGACAAAGGTTACGGTAGCACTGCAAACAAAGTATCTCTGTCTAGCAACCATGTCAGTGTATTGCTTCATTGTCCCTTCATAGTTTGCAAGAGCATTTAATAGGTTTATACAATATTAAATAAAAATCTAAGCGTATTTAATAAACTAGACGTAGGCGATTTAAAAACTGAGTGTATTCATTTGGGAATATGAAACGCGACTTGTACATTCACAATTAATGATCGAAGAAACGCGTATTGACCGTTCCTGTAAGAAAAAGTATGTCCATTTAAACTCAATTTTGTTCAAATGTGGATTATATTATTACACTGGCAAGAATATGGTCACATGTAAAGATGCCGTACCAAAAACAAACACGCTACATTCAACTGCTTTTGAAATACAGTGTTTTTTTTCACTTCCCATGAAAAGCAACCGTTTTGGGTCATACGTGAGTTTCATCGGAGCGAATAGATATACATATAGCATAGATTTATATAGAATTAGATACAAAACTAAAAAGCACTGGTTACAGGTTTTTGTATTTCACAAATATTACAAATGCTATCAAATGTGACTCATCCAATCGGATTAGTTTCACAAATAAAATTACAAATGCTATCAAATGTGACTCATCCAATCGGATTAGTTTCACAAATATATTGTTGATTTAATAGAAAATACAATTATATATTACTCTTCACAAAAAACTCTTTCTAAACACAGACAGCTATTTAAGTCTGTAGGCTGCTGCACTGCAGACTCTTTCTAAACACAGACAGCTATTTGTTTTATTGAAAACTCAGGTCCCACTTATGATACAAAGAAACATTTAAAAAAATAAACCAAACAAAAGAACACACTAAAAAAATTGGACACATAATAAGTACAGTATCAGGCACATTTGAAGACACTAAAAAAATTGCCACTCAGTTGATTTCTAAATTAACATTGCTTTCCAACTTTCCAAAAAACACAACCTCTGCTTTGAGTTGTGTATAAAAACACCCCATAACAGCAAGTTTGGGTCACGTCCTTCTCTGGAAAAGAAACATGGAGCAATTTTAGTTTACAAAATAACATGAAGCAAACACTAACCACTACTGACCACCAGCAGACCTTCAGCAAAGTCAAAAGTTAAAATTATAGAATTATTAGAAACTATGAATTATACTATGAATTATTTTGTTGGCTACAATCTTGCTTTGAAAAAAAAAAAAAAAAAAACATCCCAACAACTACTGCCAAAACCAGTTTTATCAAAATCTGCTGTGATTAATCTACCAGGTGCATTCTAAAATATGCAAAATGCATATTACATAATGTTAACAGATACAACTGTTGATTTTAATAATGCATTAGTGAATGTTAAAAATAACAAACTAAGATAATATATAGTTTATTTTTAGTTAATTATAATTACTGTAGCTGTAGTTAACAAATGAAACCTTATTGTAAAGTGTTAGCCTTTTTTTTAAGCGCAAGTCTGCATAAATGTAAGCTACCGGACACAAATAGACAACATGTTGTGTGTTTTATATGTATACGCCTTATATATAAATCTATGCCTTTATAAAAGTTAAAGAAGCAAATATAACAGTTAATTTCTTACATTGGTATGCATACCTGCATACTTGCATGAATGAACAGACAATTTGGAGCATCTTATAAGCAGATTTCAGAATTGTGCAGGCAGTTTTTCTTGACCAGATGGATGTTCAAAAAGATCTAAAATTGTACTGGGACTTATATTCACCCAGACATGACGAGTAGAAAATTTATGAGGCTCTTGGTAATTAGTGGAAGAACAGGGGATACTGGAGTTTCTGACACAGACTCATGGTCCCAGATCGCCTGAGGTGCTTTTTGAATATTATGCACATTGTACATCCAAAATTAGCACCACAGACTCAAGAAGACTTCTGTAAAGACAGCTATTTTGAATAAAACAGGAAGAAAACAGGTTAGAGGGTAATGGTTGCTTCATTTTGTATTGGTTGAATGCTAATGGATTAACTGGGGATTACAATTTAGCTCTCAGCTGTGCATCACACACACTCTTTCACCCATAAGTAGCAAATGTACCATTATGTACCATAAGTACCGAAAAGCCATTAAGTGCTCTATTCGACAGACTGGATCATCTGATACATGAGCATGTGCCAAACAATGACGGCCAACAGTTCTATGTGAAACATTCTTCATATTATTTCTTTTATTTATTTTTTTACAAGCTGAAACAAGACATTCACAGAGCAAAAGAAATGTATGGTTGCGCATGATTTCTGCCATCGGGAACTAATTGGATTTTCTAAAGTGGAGGGATTGAAAAGTGCAAAATGTCCACTGAGAAAGTTGCATCAAACAAAAGTTTTGGTGAAACTGTATTACTTCAATTCCAAAGATGCAAAAACTTCATTATGCTGTACTCTGTGTACTGGCACTTTTGCATTAATAAAAAGATTTTTGAAAGATTATGAAGACCTTTTTTTTTTTTGGAAATATTACAGATAAATCATGAACAATATGAACGGGAATATGCAGGCAAGTAAATATGGTAAATTGAAATAAATAAACAAACAAACAAATAAATAAATAAATAAGTTGATTAATTAATTTAAAAAGTGAATGGGTGCCATCAGAATGAGAGTCCAAACAGCTGATAAAAAGCATCATAATTCAGAAGTAAGTAAGTCCAGTCCATCAATTAAGGTCTTGTAAATATAAAACAGGAAGAAAACAGGTTAGAGGGAAATGATTGCTTCATTTTGCATTAGATTGACTGGGGATTACAATTTGGCTCTCAGCTGTGCATCACACACACTCTTTCACCCATAAGTAGCAAATTTACCATTATGTACCATAAGTACCAAAAGAAGAAGAAGAAAAAAAAAAGCCATTGAGTGTCCTGTTTCACAGACTGGCTCATCTGATGTACAACATGTGCCAAACAATGATGCCCAAATTACACAGATAAATCATGCACAGTATGACTAGGAATATGCATAGGCAAGTAAACTTTGTACATTCTAATTCATTCATTCATTCATTAATTCATTAATTAAGTTAATGGGTGCCGTCAGAATGGGAGTCCAAACAGCTGATAAAAACATCGCAATAATCCACAAGTAATCCACACACGTCCAGTCCATCAATTAAGGTCTTGTACAGCATCCATCATTAAGACGTTTTTAACTTCAACCAATTGCAAAAATCAAACACTGTTTATAAGTGAAAACAGACCAAAACAGTTTTAAACGAATATGTTGGTGGATTTCAATGTGAGAGGACAATGGGGGATGAACTTTTTCCATTGGAGGTAGCATTATTGTGGATTATGGACTATATATTTTGCCAGAAGTGACTATTTAAAATGAAAAACATCTTAAAGGATTTATTTATTTTATTTTTTTTTAAAAATACACATTTTCCTGTCATAAGATGTTAAATGATGGACTGGAGCCATGTGGTTACTTGATGTTTTTTTATCAGCTGTTTGAACTCATTCTGAAAGAAACCCATTCACTGCAGAGGATCCACTGGTGAGCAAGTGATGTAAGGCTAAATTTCTCCAAGTCTGTTTCCCTGAAGAAATACCCTCAGGCCATCCATAATGTAGATGAGTTTAAGTCAGCTTTCATCAAACTTAAATTTTTGGGGGGTAAACTATTCTTTTAAGAACCCTACACGAATAATTGTAATTAACCCCATGGGTTGAAACATCCATAGCATCATGTCAGTTGATATAGGAAGATGTTTCAGAGACAAAGAATATAACTATGGATTGGGGAAATAGTACAAAATAATAATAATAATAATAATAATAATAATATGAAGAAGGAGAAATAAAGAAAGAAAGAAGAAAGGAAAAGAAAAGAAAGAAAGAAAGAAAAAGAAAGAAAGAAAGAAAGAAAGAAACATTATTTAGCATGGCTTGATTAATCACTCATAATAAGAAGGGGAACATGTACTAAGAAATTAAATGAGTCAAATCTGGTTTCATTTTTTTTTTTTTTTTTAGAAGAATATAATTTTTAATGCCTGCATATGCATCACCTGTTGCTTAGTTTTCACTGTAGTTCCATAGAATAAAAAATGGGGTTCATCAAAAAACATTTTAGTGAACAACAACAACAAAAAATAATAATAATAATAATTAATAATCTAAATATTTTTTTCACTATAAATAACCTATTTTTTTGGAATGGAAAGTTTGAAGGATCCTAAAGGTTCCAAACGAACCAATAAAAACAATAAAAAACCTTTATTTTGGGGAGTGTATCACTAGAAGGACTTTGACCTTATGACCTAAGCCATCATGTTACTTTTGATGACTCTTCACCACAGTGCTAAAAGATTCGCTGCAGTCATTAAACAAGCTAATTAGTCTGAATCATAGGAGATTATCACATGGAAAACCTCTCATTTGCAACCCCCACCACCCCATCAGACAGATCAAACACTTCTCATTTACAAGGTTTTGCTGATGAACCAAAGGGGAGTCACATCCGAGAGTGGCTAATTTCTCATTGTCATGCCAATATGTACACTGTATACACACACTTGCCATCTTCCCCCTTTTAATGAAAGCAACGCATTGACTCTTGGGAATTGCCATCTGTCGCTGTTTACCTGAAAATTTCTTGTATCATCTGTGTATGTAAACAACTCTGTGTGTAAACATAAGGCATGTAGGTAAACATAAAAAGTGTTACAGTTTACATTATTAATCAAATAATTTATAGTATAGTTTACTGTTTTTTTTGTTGTGTTTTTTTGTTTTCTGTTTGCTTGTTTGTTTGTTTTTGTTTTTTTTTTTCTGCTGTAATCATATTAACTGTGTGACAATAATGCTGTAATGTCAGGAATGACCAGATTTCAGAATACGATTCTAGAATAAAATACCTTTCACTAAATTTGCTGCCTAAAGAACCATCCTACCTAAGGAGATTTTTTTTTCATGGGCTATGACTCTGCAATATGACCGGTTAAACCAAGGAGTCATTTTTGCTAAAAATCAATGTTGCTGTTATAATGACTTTCCTCTTTGCAGTGAAGCATTAAATGAGAAGGATTTATTTAATTTAAAAACAATGGTCTTGATGGGTTTTATAGTCCTTTGAGAGCAAGAGTTTATGTATGTGCCTCAAAAATTTCCATACAATGTCTTTTAAAAAGTATTATGGAAATCATGGTTGGCTTAACTATTGCATGCACGAATAACAATTCAGGAGTGTTTTTTTTTTTTTTTTTTTTTTTTTTTTTTGTAAAATGTAAGCATGCATTGAAAAAAGGTAAGTGAATTGAATTAACTGTAATTCTGTGAATAGTATAGTTTTACAGAAGATCATTCTTATAAACACATATATACAATCTCTATATCCAATCAGGTATGTAAGTGGAGACCAGTCTTTGCACAGCAGTGGCTCCATCTGATCACTCAAATATAGATTGTCCTCCCACATTAGAAACAGTAGATATACTTGCATTTACTCCTTCAAGCACCCCCCATCCACCCCCCACCCCCCAAAAAAATAAAAATAAAATAATGAACACCTTAACAAACAAACAATAAAACAATAAATAACTAGAGGAAGGGATGGATGGATGGACAAACAGGCGGACAGAAAGGCAGACAGACAGATAGATAAACTAATAAATCGAGCGCAGCGTTAGTTCAGTCAGGCCACGGAGGCATAGGCTGAGACAACCTGACACATACACCTGTCAAAACACCCCGGTAAGTATGCTAAAATGGCTCGCAACCCTCCCTCCTCCCTCGCTCACTCTCCCTCGCTCGCTCGCTCGCTCACTCACTCTCTCTTTCCTCACTCCCTCCCTCCCCATTATAAGCATGAGCATATTACCGTGCACCTTCTGGTTGTCGTCTTCTTTGTTTCAGATCACTAAGGCTTTCAAGTCCCGGTTGGCATGGACCTCACTGCTGAGACACAGTCACACTCATAACCAAGCTACAGGATAGACGTCCCACTGCCATATCTACACGATTAACACTGTTCGCTTTTAAAGACATTATTAAGTGTCTTAATTGTCATGTATTTCCAAGCTGATGGTTCCGGGGGGTTAATCTTTAAGCTCTTGTAAGTTCAATTAATTTGGGAGCAAGAACCCCCATGAGGAACCATACCGCCAAAGATAAATTGTGTTCAATAAACTCAAGTAACTTGCCAAAGTGGTCCTGTCTGAACTACAGAAAAGCAGAAAATTTTAAATTAGGAAGACTTCTAAATTATTTCATTTTCTAAGCTTGATGTATTATTTTCTCCAGAAAATGTACGCTCTTTTGTGAGCATCACAGACTGTTGCTGTGTAAATGGCAAGGAAATGTGGCATAATTTGTTTGACAAGGCAAACAATGTATTGTAACACCAGGAGAGTTTTTCTCTCATGTCACAGAACAGTTGCCACATTAACTAGAATGGGTGCTCAGTGGTGCAGATATTTCTTACAATTAAATTCATTTATTCAGCTATAGGCCTTGAGGAAAGGACCAGACTTCTTCAGGAATGAATGAATGGAAAAACAAATTAACAAATCTTTTAATGAGTCTTTTTGTTCATAGCCTCTAATGTAAAATGGCAATTCAATTTATTAATTAAATAAATAATTGTGAATATTACTCTCACATTTTAACAATACATACTATATTGAATATATTTGTGTTGCTTGATAAGTCAAGCATCACTATGAAATTGAAGCTTACATTGAAGGATGTGTGTTACTTTTCTGAACTACCAGACTTATGATTTCCATACTACAATGTTTTCACTGCAATGCAGTTAAACATGCATTTTAAAGGAAAATTGTGTTAATAATATAGGCCCTTTTATCATCTATGGAATACCACTCTTGAATTATTTAAAATACAGGATGTGTCCAATTTATTTCAATTTTATCTCAGAGGAATCTTAATATTTAATAAACCACATTCACCTGTGCCAAACTCCCAGCACTGTGATGTACTTTCTGTCGACACAGATGAATCTTCTCAGTCTGACAGTGATACCCAGCGTTCAGTATTACTTAATGGCAAATCCGCCTTTTTATTCTTAGTGATAGTGATAATACTGATACTGTAATACTGCAGTGGTAATCTGGATGGCAGGCAAGTTTTGGATAGGTTTTTGATTTGATATAAGCACTACTCATTATAACTCTAAGGACAGCATGATCTTCTTTGGTAAACATTCCACTAATGGCCATGATCCAGTGTAAATCAATGTCAAGTCTTGACAAGGAAAGTCGCATGGCTGTGCTCTACTGAAGTCAAGTTTATAGAGTTCATAAATAAACTCAACACACAAACAGGTTTTTTTTTATTTTTATTTTTTTTGGAAAATGGGCAACCTGCTTCTTCTTCTTCTTCTTCTTTTTCGATTCAGAAATGCACTTTTGTGGAGGGATAAGGTTGTGGAAGGACAAATGTGACGTCCTATTCCCAGCTTTGAAATAACCTCAATTTGACACAGTGAACAATGAATCAGGCCAGAATCCATCAGGAGGACGGGGTGTGTTGTGCAACCAAAGTCAAGCCTCTAAAATTGCTTGTGTTCTTTCAATTAGCTCAAGGCCAGACATCATGTCAGCTTGTTACCATGGGTCAACACACATTTGAGATGGTAATCCTAATATGCTCCTACCATCTCCTTAAATATTCTAACTGCATTTAGGCAGCTTCACTGAGGAAGGTTTCAGTTCTGTTCTAAAACCTAGTTAGCTGCCAATCCAGACAGCTTATTAAAGCATCATGAGCAGCATGCTACCATAGTAAAGACTGGTCCAAAAGATACTGAATGATGAAATAATAATAATAATAATAATAATAATAATAATAATATTCAAACATAAGGAGAGGCTGATATAGCCTAAGTGGCAAATATTTTTTGTAATTTACACAAATTTCCAATAAATGAATTACAAATAAATTAAAATTAATCATTCAGGAAAGTATATTAAATATGCCCATTTACTGCATATTCAATTCAAGAGTGAAATGATAGAATTGATAGAAATACTTAGTGTTCATGCTATTAGACTTTTGTGTGGTTAGCTTAGCAGTGCTGCAAATCAATCAGCTGTGAGGTAGCGTTTCAGTTAGCATGTTGTGTTAGCATCTGTCTGAGCTAGAAACATCTAAACATATGCTAGACGGACATTTTCAACTGATGCAATGCATCTTGCCATATTTTATCGAACTGATGTGTCAAGCCAGTCAAATCCGCTTTTAAGAATGCATTTTGAGACACCTGTGCTTTGTTCCATTCCATTGCTCTCATCTAGCATTTTTTATTATTTTTTTTTAATGCATGAACACGAAAGACCCCTTAGAAGAAAGCTGCCTAGTTTTTTGGAACAACAGCTTCTGTCTGCATAATGAATATCTGTGACATTAATTTATCTCTCAGCAATGTGGATGTGTCTGCTATGATTATGAGAGACCTAGAGACTTTTTTCTTTCACATTTTTAGCATGAAGTTACTTTACAAGTGGGTATAATTAATTCTGATTAGGGGACTGCATATGGTGGTGCCAGCGTGAGATGAGAAGAGCACAGCTGGGCTGCTATGCAGTCTGATTTACAGACAATTGTCACGTGCATGTCCACTTTAATAGAGAGAGAACCCCTTCATTAAACTGATCAAAGTGTTGGAGAGATATCTGAAGTCTGGAAGTCTGGACCACAGCATCATGAAACAGCACATGAAGAAGAAGATCAACTATATATGGAAGCAAACACAAGTTACAAGGGATGACACAGTTATAAACAAGAAATTAAATTTAGCTTCGGATCTATGTAATCATGAATTCAGAATGAGTCTTAAAAGAGTCCATTAAGTAAAATGTCTAGTTTTCAGGAAATGAAACAAAACCATAAGGAAATGTCATGGATTTTTAGTTGTTTTTGTTTCATTTCCTTCTAGTTTTTTGTCTTTATAGTTACCATGGCAATTAATTTGATCATCACATATGTTCATCTTTTAGTTCATTATCTGTGTATTCCTTTGTTTTCTCGATTCATGGTTGGTTGTTGTTTGTTTATGGGTACACACTGTTACACTTGTTTGATTTTTTTTATTATTTTGTCTTTATGTAATTATCAAATACCTTCCAGGGCTCCAGACTGTGACCATGTTTTATGCCGGTGCGACTAAATTTTGCAAAAATTCACTACCAGATTGAACACAACAAAAATGACCAATAACCACCCCAGATGACAAGCATCAAAGAAGAAAAAAGAAACAAAAGCATAACAAAACTGTGCTACTCGATTGAGCTGCACAGTGCAGACCGTTTATCAGCTCAGACCAATAATTGAGCACAGTGCAGCACAAGCAAACTAGAGATTGTCTATAGGGAGATGAGAGGGTCTGTATTACTTACTAATGGAGAAAGCATAACGGTCAACTTGGATCAGGTGTGCCTTAATAACCAGTCACATTACAGCCTTTTATGCACTGAATTTCAGTCAGAGTTGTGCGACACTCAATGGCTGTTTACAGATACCATAGGAATGCATGAGAATTGCCGTAAGCTGAATCCCATCTGTTGCAAAAAGTCAGTGACTTCTCTTTTAAAATGGCATTTTGTGTTTGTTTGTTTAAACTCTAAAAATAGTTCAATCCAAAAGTATTGCTTAGTGTAAAACATGTTGGAGATTAGCTAAAAGAGTGTTTATTCATTAAATGATAAACTGTTTCCTCTAAAAAGCTGTTTATTCAGTGTAGTCAAGCCTCTTCTCCATTGACATCAATAAAAAAATAAATGAATAAATAAACAGCCTCTGTTCTCCTTTCCCACATACTGGCAAACCGAAAGCGTTAGCATTAGCTGTTACACTTTTTTGGCTAAAAGTTGCAGACTTGCCTTCTAGTGGCTTTGAGCAAACTGGTCTGAGCTTAATTTACTCGTGAGCCAAAGGTGATCTTGTTTTTGGTCTTGATCTGTTACTGCTCAGTGCTGCGTGGTCTAGTGAGAAGCGTTTGAATTCACATAATGATTAAGGTTGCTGCAAAATCTAGTGAGAAACATTTAAATTCTGCTCAGAAATCTGTTATAAACAGATCAAACAGTGCAGACTGAGAAAACCAGAAGTGATAACTCTAGCTATAACGTCTCAGTTACGTATGTAACCCTCGTTCCCTGAAGGAGTGAACAGAGACATCACGTCGGTGATGACCGACGAATTGGGATCTTGCCAGAGAGACCAATCCATATCGATTGTAACTAAACGAGCCAATGCACATTTGGCAAGCGATTATTGCATCCAGCTCTCTGAACAGGACCTCTCAGTGCCACTACCCATTTGAGGGGAGAACACAGGAGGAAACCAGTTCGACATGCAGGCTATAGAACCTAGTGAACATGTTAGGAGTCGCCCAGCCAGCAGCTCTACAAATGTCTGCTAGCAAGGCACCACCAGTCAGCGCCAAGGACGATGCAACACCCCTAGTGGAGTTAGCACACAGCCTGAGTGGGCAGGGCACACCTTATGCTTCGTAGGCCAATGTGATGGCATCCACTATCCAGGGGGCCATCCTCTGCTTGGAGACAGACTTCCCCTTCTGCTGTCCATCGTAACAGACAAAGAGCTGTTCTGAGGTCCTAAAGCTCTGAGTTCTATCCACGTACTGTCGCAGTGCTCGTACAGGACAGAGCAAAGCTAGGGCTGTGTCTGCCTCCTTCAGGGGCAGCACTTGCAGGTTCACGACCTGGTCCCTGAAGGGAGTGGTAGGAACCTTGGGCACTTAGCCGGGCCGGGCTCTCAGTGTTGCACTGGAATCAGCCAGCCCAAACTGAAGACATGATTCGTTGACCGAAAATGCCTGCAGGTCCCCCACCCTCGTGATCGAGGCCAATGCAGTCAGGAGCAGGGTTTACATAAAAAAAAAAAAAAAAAACTTCAACTCAACTGACTGCAAAGGCTCGAAGAGGGCAGTTTGTAGGGCTTTTAGCACCAATGCCAAATCCCAAGAGGGCAGGGGGAAGGCCTAGGAGGATTTAACCTTCTGCCCCCCCTAAGAAACCTGACGACCAGATCATGCTTCCCCATGGACCCCCCCTCTATGGGCCAAAAAAGCAGTAATGAAACCTTAATGGTGGAGGGGGATAGCCTATGCTCCAACCCTTGCTGCAAGAAGGAAAACATGGCTCTGACCGAACATCTCCAGGGGTCCTCCCGGTGGAGGAACACCATTCGAGTTTGCTCTTTTCCCAGATGACCCGAAGACCCAATGGGCTAAGGTGTCTGAGCACCAGGTCCCGGTGTGCGCACAACTGATCACGAGAATGTGCGAGTATGAGCCAGTCATCGAGATTTGAGAATGCGCACCCCCCATTCTTTCAAAGGAACAAGGGCTGCCTCCACGACTTTGGTGAAGACGTGAGGCGACAGGGAAAGGACCTTGTACTGATATGACCGACCTTCGAACATGAACCGCAGGAATGGCCTATGCCGCAGGAGGATTGAGAAAAGAAACTACATGTCCTTCAGGCCAATCGCTGCAAACCAATCTTGGGGATGGATGCACTCAAAAATGCATTTCTGCATCAACATCTTGAATGGCAGCTTGTGAAGCACACGGTTCAAAACTCGTAGATCCAAGATCAGTCATAACCCATCGCTTTTCTTGGGCACAATGAAGTAAGGGCTGTAAAACCCCAACCTCATATTGCCTGGAACAACTGGTTGATCATGTCCTTCAACAGCAGGACACACCCTGTACTTGGTGGGGGGACGCCAGGCAAACTGAATATCGTAGCCGAGTCTGATGGTCTGCAGAAGCCACCGAAACAGACGGGGGAGTGCTAACCAGGCTCTGAGAGACCGTGACAGAGGGACCAACAGAGCCACCAACGTACCCACATTGGGGCAGCGTGGTGGAACACAGGGACTCGGCCCGATGCCTGTGATGGCCTGGCCTGTGACGGCAGAGGGCGGAGTCTGGGTTTGAAGTGTAATGCTGTGTTCACACCAAACGCGAATAGAGCGTCTGGCACGAATGACTTCAATGTTAAGTCAATGTAAAGACGCGTTTACGCGCGTCTGGAGGTCTCACGGCGCGAATGAGGCGTTTAGCGCGGTAGACGCTATCAGCCATCTTGCAAACAGACAACCGCCTAGCACTTGCCCCACCCACAAGAAGCGGATTTCACCTCGGACGCGCGTCAATTTCGCTTCAAACTCTTGCTTTCTACAGGCGTCTATTTCGCTCTAGATGCGCGAATGCATTCAAAATGTTCAAGCGGCAAACTAGACGCGGTAGACACGAATTTGACGCTCTATTCGCGTTTGGTGTGAACGCAGCATAACACTCACCTGATTCCCCTGTGTGGGGGAGGAAACACAGGGTCCCAGTTTGAGGCATGTGTCAGCCTGGCGTGTGACGACATGAACTGGGGACTAGAATGCTACAGCCCTTACCTGGTTTTATGAATGGGCAGGAATGGTGCTCTTGGGCAAGCCACTGCTGCCCGTTGGAGAGAGAGGAGGAGGGAAGTGACCCTGTGATGCACTGTCCACAAATCTCCTCCTCTTAAAACCCCAAGACTGAGGAAACTGCTGTTTAATTGAATTTTTGGGTACCGCTGACTGCTGGGCCAGCGGCAGAACAAAAACAAAATGAAACATAGGAATCTCCACACGGGTCTCCTCCGGGGGAGGGAGTGGTGCGGTCACCATCTCCCGACGAGCAGTTTCCTCCATCTCCGGGTCGCCCGTCTCAGGGCCACTTGAACTTGCGCCTACCACCATTGTGGGTGGTGAGAACGGAGGAGCTACAAGATTTGTTTCGGGCAGTAAAAGGTGCCTTCCACGATCTTGTGAGCTCTTCATGCACCTCTGGGAAAAGTGTCAATGCTGAAAACCAGCGCGACCTCCACCGAGAAACCACTCATCCACCCTCAAAGGAACGGGATGAAGTGGAGGATTCCACATGAGCGGTCCAGGAAAGCATAGCCATCATCCCTGGGTCTGGCTCGGACAACACTGTCACACCCGAAGGGGGCAACCCAGCCGGGTCATCTTCTTCCGGAGAGAGAGCTCACCCTCCGATGCAGCGATTGACATCTGGTCTCAAGGGGGTGAACTGGAGGAAATGCCCAGCTCCTTCCACACTGTAGAGGGACCAGCATGTTCCCCGGGCTGCTCCACCAGCTGCGGAGTGCTTGAGGGGTGACAAATTCGTGACGTCGAGAGTGACCTGCTGAAAGGGAACCATGGTGTTGTGGCAGAAATAGTTGAATGTTTTATATTATTCATTTCAGGGTTTGTACAACCTTTTGAGATGAGTTCAAGCACTTTTCAATGGATTTCAAGCATTTCACACAACTTGTTAAAACACTTAGCTATTAAAATAAATAAAAAAGACATCAAATTACCAATGTAAACAATAGATGGCAGCAGAGGAGAATTTATTGGCTTATTAGTCATTTATTTCCACTTTTTTGCTCTATATTTTGAGATTATAAAATCACCATTATAAAATATCAAATCATCAAGAAATCTCATTTTTGTCAAAGTTTTGCACTTTTTGTGTATGAAGAAAAGGTGCCTTGAAAAACACAAACTTTACTTCAATTTGTGACATTTTATAATCACTCAAGTTGTTGGTCAGTTCAGTATATAATATACCCCTAATCCATTTCCTCACTGGACCCGGTCGCCACCGCTCCATCCCTTGGCTCCACTGTGGACCATCGGGCCTGCAGTGTCACAGTGGGCTCACTCCCTCCCTTTCACCATGGACTTGTGTGCCTGCTGCTACACTCTGGCTGTCCACTCCTGTGGCTCAGTTCTCTGCTCAGTTCCCTCTGGATCTCCAGCTCCACATCGGGAGGTCGTTGTTGCAACTCCATTGTATTTTAGACCCGGCTTCATCTTTGGACTTTGTATTATTGTTATGACACTAGTGGTCGAACAATCTGCATTTTTCATTGGTCAGTACCGATAATTAAAGAGTAGGTGTTCAAGAAAAAAAAAAAAAAAAAAACTATATAAAAAAATATTATAAAAAAATAATAAAAAATAATAATAATAATAATAATAAAATTTTGTATTATTATTTATTATTATTATTATTATTATTATTATTATTATTATTATTATTATTATTATAAATACATTATTAAAATTAAATAAACTTTTCAGTAATAATAAAATTGTCCAAAAATGTCCAACCAAAGAATGTCACAACTGACCAGTTAGAATAAAAAAAAATCCAGACAGCCATGCAATAATACAGAAATCCTGATGCAATGGCAGGAAAAAAAAGGATGTGCAGATTTGCTTATGGCATAGCCCACATCCCCTGCTGTGTCCACTGAGTGATGGATAAGTGACTGAGCATATTTCAAAGAAAGCCTTGGCATGCTTCAACAGAACACCTGCTAGGCTGCCTGAAGGGTGTTAAATCAGGGCTTATTTCTCTGGGTTAAGAACTGTAAAATGAAAAGCCATAAAGCCAGTAGAGGATGTGAGACGACAAAAACAAGACAATGTGTAGAAAAACTAGTCACGCTCACCTCAAATTTTTTTTTTTAAAAATGTATATTTCAAAATCACATTTCCCTATTTCGAATATGTCATGTGACATTACCGCCTTCAGGTGACACACAAGACACACAAGGTCACGTCAGTTACATCTAATATCAACACCAAGACTGGGCAAGTTATCAGCACATACTATAATTACATCAGACACACAGATGACCTGAATTCATTGGAGTGACAATCTAAACATAGCCCTCCAAACATTACATTGCCATTCAATATCAGCTTGAAGCAGAATTCAACCTAAATATCATTTAGCTCATTAAATATGTATATAAACAGGTTCTCACCTGAACAATTTGCTTATGGTAATGAAATGGTAAGTGAGTGTCATTACAGTAGATGAATATTAAAGTAAGAGAGAACTGGTGTTTGATAACCTGACTGTATTAATGGTGCACTCATGAATAGCCCTTATGATTAACAAATTGCACTGCATTTCACACAATACAATGAGACAATATAATATGGAAGCTGCTGGAACTTTTCCTGTTCCACTACATATGATCACTGCCAATAACTTCTTACATTAAGACCATAGTTGTACAAAACAACTACAACAACAACAATAATAATAATAATAATAATAATAATAATAATAAGTAAATGATAGACAATTAACTATTTTTTTCTTAAATGAGCCCTTATTGCAAAGTGTTACCTAAAAACTAAGCACATTTTTTTATTCATTTTTGCATGTGAAGATTTTTCCCCAATACATTTGTTTTAATTTATTTATAATTTAAAGAGACAACTATAATCAATAATTATAGAGTTTTATTTAGCTAATTAAACGTAACAACAATAATAATTCTCAGCCAATATTATAACATTAAAATATGGCTTAAACTAATTTAGATTCCTGAGTCTGAGGCTACGGTGAAATCTATTACTCAAAATTCAAATATAAGTCTGGAAATAAACCATGTTTTAGAACTAAAAGTTATGACGTACAATGAATGGATAATATTCAGATTCTGCACTATTTCTATATCAGTGATCAAATGAGAAAACTTGTGACACTGATCACATGAAACCCTTTGTGCAAAAGGTCAGATTTCTGCTATCCCTGAAACACATGATGCTCTTTGGAAGTTTCTGCTCACACAGCTTCAGCACAGCTGTCAACAAAATAGTGATTTTCACTTAATTTCCACAACTTTTCACTCAAAATGTCATGCTGACAATATAATTGGTGACAGAGAAATTTGTATTAAAATTAGAGAAAAATATAAAACAGAAGCCCTGTCACTCACTGTCCCAAATTTTTGGATTTCCATAATTGTTTTCCCTCCATCTTTAAAATCAATCAGTTTCAAAGCCGCAATCTGTCTCCTCTAAAAGTACATTGTTTTGTTCTTCATTGCAGACCAAGTTTACACTGTAATTGGCCTGTTTAAAAATGCTAGCCGAAATTGCATCACAGTCCCCCAGTGATGTGATACAGCATCGGATGGTCTTGATTATGCCACACACATTGGTGAAGAGATAGACAGCTCCCATAATCAATTATAGTAGTGCTTATGCATGAGACGAGGCTGACAGCTTGTCTCAGCAAAGGCCCGCAACTCACAAAGACAAAGTGGCTTACGTAAAAGAAAGTGGGAAGATTGAGATGAAAGGAGATGTGTCGCTTGCTTGCCTGGCAGTTTTAAGGTTATGCATGGAAAGCATAAGCCCAGCGAAACTAAACACAATTGTGCTTTTAGCACAATCGGCCCACATTAAGAGCGACGCCCTCGCATGAAGACCGTTCCAGTTCCAGCAGAGCGTTCAACCTGAGCAACACAAGGAGCAAATCTGACATGGTCCGAAATGCCAGAAAGGTTTAAACTCACACCTGAATAGATGAAACACCTCTTACAGCTTAATGTTTTTTCAGGGTGAGTACACTGTAGCGGATCAAGAAATGGAGCAGGAACCCTGTGGATCATACTGTAGAAAAATGTGCGTTTAAGCCTGGCCTAGAATAACGACAAGATATGATGAAGTCAAATGAAATGGTAAAACACTCAACCCTGCCCAAAAGCCACAGTAGCATTGCATTACTCTGAGATGCACAAAGAAATACACCAAACAAACAAACAAATAAATAAATACAACTAGCATTAAACTCCTGGTACATACTCTCCAAAACTAAGTTGCAACATTCAGTCCACTCTCATGACCTTGAGGTTGAGGCTTTTAAAGTCAAATTTAATTGTAAAACACTCAACCCTTTTTGAAGGCACAGTGATATCTTATACTAACATATATCAAAATACTTTGAGATGCTATATATACACTGTACAATCAGATATTCCAGAGCAGTGTTATTTTAGTATTATTATATACTATCATATTATCTTTTCATTTTTGTATAGTTGTTTTCATTGTTTTCAAATTAAAATGTTTAGTAAGTTTGTTGTGCTCTTTTGTTGTTTTATTAATATTTTGGTTAATACTTAATTTGTTATTTATTCTTTAGTAAATTGAATACCTTAAATTAAACGTATTTTATTTCATTGACAGGGTAACATTTTGAATTTTGAAACATCCTTTTTAATTGTAAGGTTTTTGTTTAATATTTTATGTCAGCTTTATTTATCTTTATTTATTTTTTCAGCTTTACTTCAATTAAAACTTAAAAAAAAAGTAGTTTTAGTTTCAGTCAACTAAAACAGTGTTGTTCCAGAGAGACACAATAAATGGAAATATCAAACACAGACACTCAAGCCCTTTCATCACCTTGATATGACAATTGCATATTCAAGTCAGATTTTGGCCAAATTGTAATCAGCTTTCAGTGTGTTTTGAAAAAAAAAGCACACAAGCAACATTTTTAAAAAGCACACTGACCAGTTGGATATATAAATTATGCCAGTAGTGTGAGACAAATTATCTAACGCACAGGAATAAACTGCTCAATTACAACAACCCAGCTATTTAATTATCCCTTGGGTTGGGTGGTTCCCTCCCTTAAATGCTACAGAAATTGTTCCTTGCCCTCAAGCAACTAGTTAATAATATAATTCCGGTTTGCATCACTGGAGAAAAAAAAAAAAAAAAGCCTTTTAAAATATAATTCTGTACTTGCATTAAGTCACAGGTATTCAGTATTCCTTTTCACATTGGCTTTTGTACACATCTATGCAGTTTTAACCTTAAACTTTGCCTGTACTTGGTAATTGTTTTTTGAAGAAGCTAACCTCAAAAACACAAACTCTGTCAAGTGAGGAGCACCAGCGTATCAGATGGATAAATGGGTTGCACTATGTTTCTTTCACCATCTGTGTACAAATTAACTTATTCAACTCACAAAAAACCTATTTAGGGATTGAGGTTATTGCAAACTCATGTGGTTTTATTTCAGAGTATGCCAAGCCTTATCTTCTTCCAGAGACCTTCAGAGACACCATTCCCCTAAAAGTAAGACACTGAATCTTAAACTAATGGAGCAATGCCCACATGCACAATAATCTCCTTGTTAAGCCTGAAAGTGACCTCGGTTCACCCTTGCTCTATATGGATAATTATAGCAGTTACCATACATAAAGATTAAAACTGACCAACTGCCAACAAAGTCTCAATAATGTGGGAGGACAGTTCCCATGAAGCACTGCTTTATAATTACATTCTGATGAATGTGGTATGGTTTTAAAACAAAAAGCCAGGGTTGCGGGGTTCCCAAAAGCCACAATCATATTGGAAAAAAAACAACCTGTGAGAATACTGGTATTTGTGTTTTGCTGAGAAAAAGCTCCCTGAAATCTTGTGCTTCAAGTGTCAAGAGAACTTGGAGCAAATCAGACTATAAGTGTGAATGTGTGGGTGCTGAATTGGAAAGATGTAATTGGGTTTCAGTGGGATTTCCATTTATATGGAACTACAAAGTTAACATAAAAATCAATTCTTTCTTGTTTTATTGCTATTCAAGTTCATATCATGTCCCCAAACATAACAACAGACAGACAATCCATCAATCAATCAATCAATCAATCAGTCAGTCAGTCAGTCAGTCAGTCAGTCAGTCAATCAATCATGCAACCAAGCAATCATTTGCAATGTTAAAAAGGAACATTTTAAATTTCAGTTGCTGTCTCTTCAACAGATTTCATTTCCATTCTTTGAAATTTGTTTTAGCCTTTTACAGCTTACTTGAATTACATTGCAGTGTAACTATTGAATTTGTAACAATACAAAAAAGAATACAATTAAATAATAAATATAAACAATTATAAATAATTAAATAAGTATTAATAATAAACAAATCAACTTTTAGCCTTTTACAGCCTAAATAAACAAATACATAAATCCACATTTGCAATGAATAGCAGAAAAAAAAAGTTATATCTCAGTTGATGTATCTTGTTTTAAATTTGATTTAGCCCTTTATAGCTTACTGAAATAGTCTTACAGTATATATGCCAAAAAGCAAGAGGTCATGCCCAGTATAATACTATTAAACTTCATGGAATTCCATTATTTCTGACTATGTCTCAGCTTTTTAGTATTGTTGTGTTACAGCAGTTTTCTAATAACACTGTTATGCTGTGCAATGAAATAATTGTATCTCAGCACAGGTGTTTGGTCATCTGTGAGGGTGCACATACTCAAACAAATGTAATTATGAGTAATGATAGTATTTAAGGTGACTTGAAAGGGTGAAAGTGCCTGTTTCTCAAAATTCTGTTGTAACTGTGAATGAAATGATCACTGATAATAGTTTTGATGTATTCTGCTTGACTGAAACCTGGCTAAAACCAAATGATTATATTGGTCTAAATGAGTCTACTCCACCAAACTACTGTTATAAGCATGAGCCCCATCAGACTGGTCGTGGGAGAGGTGTTGCAACAATATATAGTGATATTATCAGTGTTACCCAGAAAACAGGATACAGGTTTAAATCATACAAAATACTTCTGCTTAATGTTACACTGTCAGATATGCAAAAGAAATCTATCGTATCTCTTGCTCTGGCTACTATGTATAGACCACCAGGGCCGTATACAGAATTCCTAAAAGAATTTGCCGATTTCCTCTATTCCTCTATTGACCTATTGGTTACTGTTGATAAAGCGCTTATTGTCTGAGATTTTAACATTCACGCTGATAATACAAATGATGCATTAGGACTTGCGTTTACTGACCTAATAAACTGTTTTGGAGTCAAGCAAAATGTCACCGGGCCCACTCATCATTTTAATCATATTATGCTAGATTTAATTATATCGCATGGACTCGATCTTACTGATATAGATATCGTACCTCAAAGTGATGATGTTACTGACCATTTCCTTGTATCGTGCATTCTGCATATTACTGATATTAACTATATGGCTCCGCGTTATCTTCCGGGCAGAACTATTGTTCCAGCCACCATAGACAGATTTGCAAATAACCTGCCTGATTTATCTCAACTGCTCTGTGTACCAATACATACATATGAACTTGACGAAATGACTGGCAACATGGGCACTATCTTCTCTAATAAATTAGAAGCTGTTGCCCCTATCAAATTTAAAAAAAAAAAAAAAAAAATAGAGAAAAACGTATTGTGCCATGGTACAACAGTTATACCCACTCTCTCAAGAAAGAAACTCGTAGTATTAAGTGCAAATGGAAAAAAAAACTAACTTGGAAGTTTTCAGAAATTGCATGGAAAAACAGTATGTCCAGGTATCCAGGTAATAAGTTTAAAATTCGAAAAGGTTGAAGTAGATTACAAAGGTGTTCACAGTGGGGTGTGTTTACATTAATCTCGCGTCATAAAAGCATTCTAAGCTTTGAGGTGAAATTACATGATATGCCGAATGCACTAGCGCTCTTTAGCCCTCTTCTTCATGAGCATTTGAGTGTGCAGATAAAAAAAATAGATTAGAGCGCCATCTGCTGTTAAAATCTAAGCTCAGAATCGATTCCAGAGGAATCGCAATGCATTCTGAAAATCTAAGAATCGATCCACGAATCGATTCTGCATCGACTTATCGTCCCAGCCCTATATACTTGGCTGTATGTCATGTCACTTTCACTTTTTTTGTCACTTTCATCTAAACCAACAACATGTTTATTAGATCCTGTACCCACTAATTTACTGAAAGAGTTGTTACCTGTAGCAGAAGAACTGCTTTTCAATATTATTAACTCATCATTATCTTTAGGTCACGTCCCAAAACCATTCAAGCTGGCGGTTATTAAGCCTCTTATTAAGAAACCACAACTACTGTAGATCCCAGTGAACTGGCAAGTTACAGACCCATTTCAAATCTTCCATTTATGTCTAAAATTTTAGAAAAAAGTTGTGTCTGCTCAATTGTGCTCCTTCCTGCAAAAAAAAAAATTAACTCTTGTGAAAATTACAAATGACTTGCTTCTTGCATCAGACCAAAGCTGCATCTCATTGCTAGTTTTACTTGATCTTAATGCTGCGTTCGACACCATAGATCACAACATACTCATAGATCGATTACAAAACTATACAGGTATTCAAGGGCAGGCTTTAAGATGGTTTAGATACTACCTGTCCGGTCGCTACCACTTTGTTTATTTAATCAGGGAGTCATCTCATTTATCACCAGCAAAATATGGAGTGCCACAAGGATCTGTCCTAGGTCCTCTGCTATTTTTAATATACATGTTGCCTCTTGGTAATATTATTAGAAAATACGGGATTAGTTTCCACTGTTATGCTGATGATACTCAACTATATATCTTAAAGAGACCAGATGAAATTTCTAAATTATCTAAGCTAACAGAGTGTGTTAAAAATGTAAAAGATTGGATGACCAATAATTTCCTCCTATTAAATTCGGATAATACGACAGAGATATTACTTATTGGACCAAAAAACAGTAAACAGAATCTTGTAGATTACAATTTGCAACTAGACAGATGTACTGTTACTTCCTCTACAGTCAAAAATCTGGGTGTTATATTAGACAGCAACTTGTCTTTTGAAAATCATATTTCCCATGTTACAAAAACAGCATTCTTCCATCTTAGAAACATTGCCAAGCTACAAATCTTGTTACCTGTTTCTGATGCAGAAAAGCTAGTACATGCATTCGTGACCTCTAGACTGGACTATTGTAATGCACTGCTAAGTGGTTGTCCTGCATCTTCAATAAACAGTCCAAAATGAAGCGGCTAGAGTCCTTACCAGGTCAAGAAAATATGATCATATTACCACAATTTTACGGTCTCTGCACTGGCTATCTATTAAGTTCTTTATCAGTTACAAAATATTATTACTTACTAATAAGGCCCTTAATGGTTTAGCTCCTGCGTACCTAACGTACCTAGGTCACAAAACAAATTATTTTTACTTGGTTGGAACAGCATCTATGCTAATTATGTCTCTATTTGTTTCTCTGTTTTGCCACAGGATTTACATCCCGTGGTAACTAGGATTTAAACAAGCTTCAGTCTGGATCCAGAACACCTGAAAAGAGATGATGCCAACCCCTCAGAGGACCTCAGCTGATGCTAACCCTGAAACAACATACAGAACTACCAAATTTTGCTATAAGTTTGATTGCACCATATAATAATTGCTGTTAATAGTGTTCATCGTCTGTTTGATTATGTCTTTAATTGATTTTTCCGTACATTTCGGCCATATACACATAAACTGACAGTCACCACTGATAAGCTACTACTAAATATTGTAGAAACTTTGTATCGTAAAGAGCGCTATACAAATATACTTGAATTGAATTGAATATTTGAATTCTTCTCAGCATTTCCCAGTAGCTGTAGATATCTTGGAGTCCTATTAAGTCTCATTTCCCAAAACAAACTGTCACACATGGCATTCATTAATCATGCGATATCATCTTTATCCTGCCAGTCCAGTTCTGCAGCCTGATGCTCCAATATCGTCACTTTGAAGAATATGAAGCCAAATTAATTCAAATCGCACTTGTTTTCTTCATAAATCGTTAATCGTTAAAATATCATTTTTGGCATAACCTTTCTAGTTACAGATGACATTAATAGTATATTATAATCAAAATATGCCATGCAGAATACATAAAAAGGTACAAAATATGCTAATATTATTCAAATGAAAACCCGATCCTGGGCTTTTGTTGTATGTTTATTATTATTATTTATTTATTTATTTTTTGTTTTGTCTATTTTAACTTTGAATACAAAAGGCCACACAGTTTGAGGTCTAATTCATTGTCATAGCACAAGGATTTGTTTAAAAATAAATAAATAAATCGATAAATAAATAAAACCTACCCGCAAAAGTGAGCAATAAGTGATGCTTGCCTTTGAATAACGCTGTATGTGAGCAGTTTATGTATTGCAACCAGACACAAAATCTGTGTACGCATACCTACACATGCAATTTAAGGCCTGACCGTGTGCCAGCTGGGATTTTAAAATTCAGTATTTTATTTGCATCTTAAACATTACCTCAGCAATCGGAGCTCAGCAGCACAGCATTCTCTGCAAGCTAAAAAATATGCTAATGTTACTCTTGGATTAAAAATTACAAATTGTGATCATGCTTAATTTAGACATCTTCTCATAAAGAACGGAATGAGTTGACGTGGTATTTCAACCCAGTAACATTACAAACAGAAACATGTTTGCTGTGCTTACCATCTACCAAAAATTACTTACTGCCAGTTTTAATTTATTTGTTTGTGTGTGTGTGTGTGTGTGTGTGTGTGTGTGTGTGTGTATATATATATATATATATATATATATATATATATATATATACATACATACATACATACATATATAAATGTACTATGTTCAATAATAATAATAATAATAATAATAATAATAATAATAATAATTTGATGATAATTTTAAGCATGTTCCCCATATTACAATATTTAAAAAATACCATGATGTATAAATAATTGCCACAAATGTAACAATAATATATAATCATCATTATTTTTAAAATTGCAAGTATTTATGCATCTTTACTTGTATGCACGTTTCAATATTTATTTTATTACTATTATATATGTATAAACATATGTCAATTAAAAATGTTCACTCCACATTGCCATTTCATGTGTGTGTTTGTGTGTGTGTTTGTGGGGTTGTTTTGTCAAATTTTTATAACTGTAATATCTGTTGTTATATATATATATATATATATTCAAAATTGCTATTTAATGTAATGTAATGTTAATGCAATAGGAACAAGTAAAAAAAAAAATTAATGAATAAATGAATACAGTTTAAAATTAAAATTTGACAAAACAACTTTTTATATATAGTGTATTCGCTGTTACAGTTTGACAACACAACTTTTTCACATTACATTAAATGACAGTTTGGAGTGAAAAATTGCAGTTGTCATTAAAACACTGTGACAATGCAAATGCTCCAAAAATAGGATTAATTTCCTATAAGCAACAAACATTTTCTCATTTCTCTGATTTTATTTTCAAGATGAAATATGATTCTTGAAAGGTTTTGCGAGATTTACAAATACATACATGGAACAGTGAATCATAAATACAGCTATGGCTGGTTTATGAGAACATATTGCCCATTGTGGTTATGTCAAGTACCAACACTTTGAACAAGAGCGGGTTGTAATTTAAAAACTATCTGACACAACAGCTTGAACACCCCATGCTGCCTGGCACAGACAATGGACACAATGCACTGCAACTAAATCAACCTGTGAGTGTCTTGTCTTTCTGACTGTAGCATCTGTTCTGCTGCGATGTCTCAAATGTGCAGTTATTCAGCACCAGCTGGATGCCACATTTACTGTAAACATTCCCGAAATAATTTAATCGACTTGCTTTCACTTCACATGATTCAATGTAATCACTGCAATATGGTCATAATGCGGCATATTTTCATTTGACATTCATTTTTGGAGATGATTCAGGTTAATTACCTAAGATAATTAGCATAATGGCACCTAAAATCGATTTCAGAGATGTGGTGAGGTTTTTTTTTTTTTTTTTTTTTTTTTTTTTTTTTGAAAAACTACACAACAAATGCTGCAAGGACTTTAAAACATTAGCTCAGTCAAATATGAAAATTGTCATGTTGTATTGTCATTATTATTTATGCTGGTCAGTGAAACCTGAGGCTTCTAAGTTTGAAAATAAATACATAAATAAACAAATAATAAATAGAGAACTCAAAAGCACCATATGCATGTTATGAAGTCATACACTAGGTTTAAGTGACAAATTCAGTTGTTATTCACCAAAAACAGCTGTCACGTTCATGAGATAAAAAGCAAGATTTTACAGAGAATCAGCTGATTCAGTTCACAGAGCTGGTCTGAATTATGTATATAAATAAAAGAATGACTAAATAATAATAAATAGAAAAATAAAAATAAATAGCAAGACAAAATAGTAAGAAAATGTAAATAAGCAAGTAAAAAAACCCAAAAAACATTTAGAGTTGATTTTTATTGTGCTTACAGCATCAAATGCCCTATTTATTTAAACAGACAGACAGACAAACAAACAAATAGTAGTTAGTTGTTATTTTTTAAGTTGGTATCTATCTATCTATCTATCTATCTATCTATCTATCATGTACCAACTAATAACTTTTAATCACATTGGCACAAATAATTAGTTTATAAATTAACATAATCCAGTTCTCAAGTTCAACTCACCAACTCAGTCGAACAAGTTGTTAACAGCTCAGTTAAAGTGAAGATAACTGGTGAATGACTTAGCAAATGCAAGTCTGCTCCTTACATAAAAGCTATTATATCAAATCAGAACGCCATATGCGGCAAAAACCATAAGGACTATTTATTATAATATTAGGGTACTTTTGGGACATTAGGGTACTGGATATTTTTGAAGCACGAAAGCCTCAGTCCACATCTAAACTAATTGCATGGAAAGCGATCAGCTCTATTCAGAATTTCTCCTTTTGTGTCCCACAAAGGGTGAACAAAAGAAAAGCTATGGGAATTTGCAAAGAGAGTGAGTAAATTATGACAGAAGTTTCATTTTTAAAGTGACCTATTCCTTTAACATCAAAATTTAATGCACATTCTCATGTGAGCGGTAGTGGTATTGGCACCAGCAAACCAACAGAGGTCATGTGACTGCTCCATTTAGTCGTTTTCTCATTAAGAATGGTATGTGGTGGTCGTTTTGATGTGGCTCTTGCAACTTACTCCATATGATGAGATTTGGTTACTTTCCCAAGGCACGCTAACAATTTATAGAAGAGACCAGAGCAGTGCAGAGAAAAAGTTTGTTCAGGGGATTGTAGGAACTTACTTTATTTAGAGACATAAATGTGATGTAATTGTAAGGTATTTTGCTCACTGTTCACTGTACTACTTATGTTTTTGTTTATTAATGATATAATGAGAAGCAATGACCTACCTAGCTGAAACTGTCAACTTCTAACATTGTTGTTGAAGCAGATTTGCAGTACCATACTGCACTACTTTTTTATGTAGTAGCATTACTACAGTATGGCAACTTTGGTTTCTAAATGTCTTTTGGATTACTGTATGTTTGTTTAAAGCTCTCTGCAACTAATAACTCACCACACAAAACAAATTGTTGCATAATGGTGCACAACCCATCATAGCCTTATTTTTATGGCATTATCTACTTAAAAATATCTTGAATTGATTTGGCACATTAATCCTAGGTTTATCTCAACACATATTGCCACATGTTTATCACATATCTTATTTTTCATCCATATCATGCAGCCCTATTAACCTAATCTGAGCTTCTAATGAATGATTGAAGAATTTGCAGCAAAACTAAATTCGATTGGATGTACAGCCTGTGACATTAACAACAAATATATGGGAAGTGTTTTGCCTTTCTTTAATAAGTGATAAGCAGTCTGTTATCTTAACAACACAATTATATTAGTTGCAGTTTATTACTTGCATCAAACAATGATTTGTTCTTTGCTGTCTGTGACCCCAGCAGGACAAACCTGTTGAGAGCTACTGCTTTAGAGCATCCTTGACAGATACAAACAGCATGGGATGCTTCTGTACACAAGAATGATGTGATCATAATGCAATATCCCTTGATACTTGCTGTGGTCTCATTCTGTTTGAAGAAGAGTCTGAAGGAGAGAGACATTCCTTGGGCTACATTTAAAACCTAACACCTGGCCTGGGGAATCAACTTTGGAGGGCACACATCTCATCAAAGATACACAAAATAAATGTCTGCAGTCTTGTGGTAATCACAAAGCAGGCTAGATTCCTGTAGAATGTTTACCTCTGGATGTGAGCTTTTATTTTCAGTTGTATTGGGAAGCTCAACTTGACCTGGGTAAAGCCCCAGGCAATTCGACCACAAAGCTAATTGCATGTGGTAGGGAGATTGAGTGCCTTTGACCACCTAACCCTATGAACAACGGCTGAGAACTGACTTCTGCTACAGATATAGACTGGAAAGCAGGATTCAGGGGGGAATTCACTAAAGTCAAGTTGACCAGGGGGGAATTCTCAGCCCAGGCACACTGTAAATACACGACTACATTTCTGCAAAATGGGAAAAAAAAAAAAAAAAAAAAAAAAAAAAAAAAACATTCAGATTCTGATTCTGAATACATGACTACATTCCTGCAAAAAAAAAAAAAAAAAAAAAACCTATGCATACATTTAGCTACAGTTTCCAGGTCAAATAAACACTAGAGCCCACATAGCAAACGGACTTGGCCCAAATGTGGCCTCAAGCTGGCACTGCTGGCCTCCTGTCGGCAATGGCATGTACCCTTTCAGCCAGAGCTGGGCCATGTGTGGCAATTATGGCATGGGGTGGATCACGGCAAACAATATGAGGGCCGATTGTTGGTTGGAGGAGTGTGGCCCAGATCAGGCCAGTGACATGTGGCCCAAGTCAGGCTAAGATATGGCAGCATATTATGTGACCCATGATAAACAAGATAAATACAATATTGCATTATAATGGTTAAATGATCACATACATTTTAATGAAGTGTAGTATTGTTAAAATGTAGTCTTTGAAATGGCAAGTCAAAACAGAATGAACCATTATCATTTCAAAATTAAGCAAATCAGTCAAGTGCATGAAACTGCACTTAATTATAATTTTATTACATTTTATATTATTATTCTCGGTACAAATAATCTTAGAATCCTTACATGAAAAGAAAGAGAGAGAGCTCATTTAACCATTTTCATGTAATATTTATTTGGTGCACACACTGATCTATAACAGATAGTGGGGGCACATCATTTTTATTAGTATGCTGTCATGCACAAGCATTAAATAAAATGATCATGAAAGTATTTTGTTTTTTTATTTAAATCCTCTGTATCCATGTGATGCTTGGTGTGAGGAACAGATCCAAATTCAAACCATTCATCGGCAATATGTATCTCCTTCCTCTGTAGCTATGGTAACTATTTAAAAATGTTTTACAACAAGTTTTACGTCAGCGATATCAAACGCTCATTGGCTTTTGCTGATTTCGTCATAGATTGCGACATGCCGTGTTTCCAGTGATGCGTGTTTTGAATGAGAAACGGGCGCCTTGAGGGAGTGGATCAGGATAGTATTTTCAGCGTTAACAACTTAAATTATGCCTTGCTCCTCACACTACTATTATATTCTACCAGAGAGGACTGCAACTGCAATGCATCTTCATTTGGACTACTGTGGTACTGCTCTTTGACACGTCTGCAATAAATTCTTATGATTAAGTTATATGTGTCATCTGTTACATTTCTCTTGTGGACTGTATACTTTATACACTCACTCTTTATTGGTTGATTTGTTCTTTATGAAAATAAATAGAAAAATCAGTGCAATACATTTTTTATTGCACAGTTAGGCTACATGATTTGTGGGTTTTAAGTCTGATTTTCTATGCAGTTTAATGTACTCTATTAGTGTAGTTTGTGTGTACAAATAATATATATAGTTATATTGGCATAGATTGTGTGTACATTACCAAAGCATGTCACAAAATGAATAATGGCGATTATAGTAATACACAATGCAATAATATGAAATATTAAGATTCTGTATGGTCTGGGCTATACAAGGCTCAGGTGTGGCTCAGATTTAAGGCTGAGAATTGGTACCAATAATAAAACCTGTTTTGGCCCAGTTCAGGGTGATTAACTGGCTGAGATTCGGGATGGCTATGGCCCATGTGTGGCCCTTGTCTTTAATCCAGTTCTGGGCCACTTAAGGGCCGTCATTCTTTGCGGCACTTGGGCCGAGGGAAAAGTGATTGTTTGGCCCGGATCTGGGCCAGAAGACATTTGCTATGTGGGAGGCTGTAAAACACCAACAAGTTTTGGTCCTTTTCACACAAATTATAAATTACAGGAACAGATTATTAATTACCCTAATGACCTTAATGACCTCAAAACACTTTAACCCCTAGTGCATGATTTGTAAACTAAAACATCTTGACATTTTCACTTTATAACTAGATCCTCATGTATAGCTTTCCTGATAGTAAACTTGCTCAGTAGCCCACCTGGTGCAGTATTGAACTTGTGATGTGAGGTGCTTGTGTGTGAGTCCTGTGAAACACGAGTCATGACACTCCACAAAAGAGCTCAAAGACTTATAATCAAGCTAAAATGGTATGGTTGCTTCTGCACATGCATTGTTATGTCATGTTTGTTTTTTTGTTAAAAGACTCATGAACTGAGAAATCAAATTTATCTTGATCTTTTGGCATACAGTATAATAGGTCAATGGACAATATAAACATCCCGTTTCAGAACTCAAATCTTTTCATTAAAAGCAGCTTTTATTGAAACCAAGCTGCAAAACCGCTAATTTTGGAATTTGTCACATTTTGATGTCAGTAGTGCAACAAAACTGCAGAAGATCAACACCAACTTCTACATTATTGCCTCTTTTGCCCCACCTACTAATTCACACTTGTAGTATGAGAAGAGGAAATACTAGAGAGATGTAAACACTGGATTACTCTATAAAAAAAAAAAAAAAAAAACAGAGATGCCTCTGAGGATTACAAGACACTGTGTAATGAAAGCTATGAGAAAACATAGACTTTGAATTGCCTTCCTTGTAATCCTAATATGGTATCTACATCGGGCATGAATGTTGTTGCGTCACTTTTCAAATCCTGATGTCAGAAGCATTGCAAGAGCTTGTCAGAAATGGAACGGGACATCAGTGTCAGGGATTTGTCTTGTCACTCTGCGTCAGTGTCAACAGGATCACTGACTATGCTTACATGTGCACCAATTACACAATTATTTCCAATAATCAGATTATGCACTTAACCACAGTAGTCACCCGGATCCAGTATATATCCAGCCCATATGGTGGATCAGCACCTAGAGATGACCTCTACAGCCCTAAATGTCAGCGGAGACCAGGACAACTAGATGAGCCCCAGAGACATATCCCCAGTAAATACCTTGTCTCCTAGACAGCCACCGGGACAAGGCCACAGAAACCAGATGAGTCCTCTGCACAATGTGACTTTGCTGCAGTCTGGAATCGAACTGCTGGTTTCATCTGGCTAGAGGAGAACTGGCCGCCCGACAGAGCCTTGTTTCTCCCAAGGTTTTTTTTTTTTTTTTTCATTCTGTCACTGATGGAGTTTTGGTTCCTTGCCGCTGTTACCTCTGGCTTGCTTAGTTGGGGACACTTAATATTCAGCGATATCGTCGACTTGATTGCGCAGATACTATTTAAACTGAACTAAGCAAGATGATGACATCACTGAATTCAGTGATGAACTGCCTTTAAATAAAAATTGAGTGTTTACTATTGTCATTTTGCATTATTGACACACCATTTTCCTATTTAATACTGTAAAGTGCTTTGACACAATCTGTATTGTTAAAAGCACTATACAAATAAAGGTGACTTGGCTTGTCTTGACAGTAAGGTGTTTATGACACGAGCAAACCTCTTCACTCCAGTTTACATTATATTTTTATTATTCTGATTATTCGCTAAGAAGTATGGTTATATTTAGCGTCATTATTTACATACTCCACGGCACAAATGATGAAGTCACACACATTAGGTGTATTACTTACATCAAATGCAAAATATGACTGCAGAAATATTGGAAGGTTATTTGGCATCGGGCTGACTATTGCAACGTCACAATCTCACAAAGTGCAATAATTGAATGAATATATTATTTACATCACATCTACACTTTGTTTGTTATAATGAGAGGATTTGCGGGCTTGTGTAACTCAGCACTGAACAAAACTCTGGGGTTTTGAGCAGTGAGGGGAAACTTGAACTGAAATAACTCTGATGGGTCATTGTTTTCAAGAAATCAACAGATGTGTCTGTGATTGGCAACATTGCTCAACGCTGCGAAAATATGTTGTAAATAGAAACATTGGAAGCTCTCCTGAGTGCAAACACAAATATACACTGGAGTGTTTGCCAAATCTATTTTGCCAATATCCTACTTTTGCAGTCTCATCTGAAAGTGCTTTTGCTTTCATCTGAGGGTGCTTAGCATTCTATACCACCCCCGTAGAACCAGGACTGCTTCAGAATAATGTTGCAGAGTTCATTCATGAAGTTGTATGAAGAATTTGCAGAATCTGTGTATGCCCGAGCACATGCACAATTTGGTAATGTAATAACATAATTAAGTAATAATGTGATTATTGCGAGTAAAATATATAAATATTTTTTTAGCCACATAGTTTATTTTGATCAAAGTATTGTGTTTACATGAGATACATTTTAATTGCAATATTGACAAAATCCCATTATAATCGTATTATGATGGTGCATGTAAATGTGTGAGGATCCAGTGTAGACACGGGGTATAACTAGGAGCTACAGATCGCATTAGTGATCACTGTTCTCTTTACTCATTTGTAAATCGTTTGACGCAGGCTTTTCAGAGAGACTGAAAGTAAAAGATGATGTAGTGCTGAGAGTCTGACTTTATTGGATCCAACTGTAATGTCACAGCAGGTAAGTATGATTATACGTGTTTTTGCCACTTTTGCATTGTCTGTTCCAGATCGCTTGATATGTTTTTGACCCATGTTGTTTTCAGAGTACGTCACAGAAGCGTCCATCTATTATTTTAATATTCAAAACTTTTAGCCAATCATAGCAGTGGGAATTTACTTCCTAGTCTTGAATGCGTCTTGCCTATACAAACAGACTTTTCTGCTGAGAGGCTCAGAAACATGATAGAAATTTGCCTATTACTTGTAACAAAAAAAAAAATATAAATATATATATATCTATATAATATATAGATATATATATATATATATATATATATATATATATTATTTTGTATTATTAATACTATTACAATCTTACTATCATTATAAGTGGACCTCGGAGAACATTAAGAAATATATATAAAAATGCAGTTAATGACCCCTTTAACACTACTGGTTAGGTTTCGTGTAGGTGGTACTGTACGTTTATTCCAAATATAATATAGTGCATTAACCTTTCAGTGCCACTCACCGGACATGTTTTATTCCTGAACTGTAAAGATATGTACAACAAACAACAAAATAAAACCATTGCAAGTCGTTTTACTGTTTCAGAGAAAGTTAAAAACACTATTTAGTGCCAGACACTGGATATTTCCAAACGCTTCAAACACCTGTCAAATGTGCTTCAAACATAGAAAGAACATTTTGCAACCATTTTGTATCCACAGGCCAATATTTCCCATGACACTATGCTGTTAAATAAACCCACATCTGCAATGGAGTAGAAAACACGATAGAGCTTATAGTGCCTCTAGTGATGTGTCATCTGAAAAGTGCAACATATTTCAGGTTTTGCAGAAATGTAGGCATGCATTTTCAATGAGCCTCTGTTTGCCAATTCACTAACCACTTGCAATGCAGTGCAATTCTTCACTAAAAGCTCAGAAATTCACATTACATGTTTAAATGAACTCAATGTCACTAATTTAAGAGCAAATTACATGTCTTATTCACAAAACTGGCACAATTAATGTTACACTGTAAACAAGAAAAATAAATGGAAATAAAAGATAATTGGAGTATGTTTTAAAATAATTTTAAAAATACTATTTGAGTCTTTATACTAACATTTTTTTAAGTGAAAATTGTTTATATTCAAAATAAGAGATATTTTGTGCATTTTTAAGTAGTTATTGATCAAATGATGGAAAAAAGCATCATAGCCTAACATTTTTATACACGCAATGTAGTCACATGCACTTTCTGCATTTGATTTGCACATTATCTTTAGTAAACCAAGCACTAAAACAACACAGATATCAGATTCACAATATTAATTTATTCATAAGGTCATGAAAAAAAAAATGAAAAACAAAATAAAAAAATATTAATGATAAACAAACAAATACTAAACTCCACACATATAAATTAATAAAAACTCAAAAACCAGAAAATTAACCTTTCCAAAAATATTGGTTTTACTATTTTGCAGCCATCAATTTCCAAATAAAAAGTATTAAAATAGTTAAATAAGATGCAGTACATTATTAAATTCACTGGGTTATCTAAAAATAGACATTAGCTATGGCTATATAGTATATCTATAATACTCTATATTATTTATGTACTGAATAAAATTACTTCCTGCCATTGCACAGTATAGTGACCCAAGCACTAAAACAACCCAGATAGCACATAGATAAAGTGAATTTCCTCCTTAGTTTTAGCTGTGCTTCGTTTAACAGATGACATCTCCTGTGAAAAGCGCTAGCATGATTTTTTTATGCTCCTGAATAAAATGGCCCCTTGCGGAAATGAACGTTGGCTGAATATGGGTGGAATATTAGACCACCAACGCATGGTGAAGAAAGATGGTTACACTTTGGTTGAACCGTGTGGAATTGTAAAAGGCAATTCTTTGCTTTCAGGATACTATCGAACACTGAAAGGAACAAGGGCTGCAAGATTGTTGCCCAGCTATATCAGTACCAGCTGTACTGTATAAACTGTACTTCCGATATCTGAAGAGTCTGCTGACAGACAAACCAGTTATTTTGTTTATCTACTCTTCTCATTAATCTTTCACTATACTGTCAGCTAAAATAAATAAATAAATAAACAATACTATTATCAGCCCTGATGCTTCACATCCACTGACCTTGACAACCCGAGATTAGGACCAGCTTTATGAAAAAAGTACTATCTATAGTACTATGCTGCTTTTTTGGACACTAATTTGATGGTAAAACCAAGTACCTTGGAATTAATAAATACCAATTATATAAATATGATCAATTTGGACATTTTCTACAATGCTTATACTTGAGTAGATATTTTCAAGGCAGATATGTCTGCTTTACATTATTTAAACATTGGAGGGATGAATAAACATGGAGTAACACAATAATACAGAAGAGAAATTATTAATGCAGCAATTAATATTTACTAATAGTTAATATTTACTAATATTTTATAAAAATATAGATCTTCCAATTAGAATGTACAGCCATCCATTTCAAAACAAAAAGTATATTTTATTTGTTAATTATTCAATTATCTATATTATCAAAAAAAAAAAAGAAAAAAAACATTTTGAATATTGTGATATATATATACACAATGCTCTTTGCATGTATAAACCATACATAAATATATAAAAATCTGAAGGGGTAATAATAGAACAACAGTTTTAAAAAGTTTTTTTTTTTTTTTTTTTTTTTTTCACTATATATAGTGACAATAAAACAATAAAAAGACAATAAAAACAACTTTGTGTATCAAAGCTACCCACGTCTCCTGAATGTTTCAATCACACCAGAACAAAACAGTTCACCCTTCACAGTTCACATCCATTAAAAACGTGGCTGTTGGTTGGAATTAAAACTAAAAAAAAGCTTGGCATTTCACATCTTATACTTCCCAGCTAAGAAAAATCCACATCATTTGAATATCATGACACCTATGTCTGTCAAAAAATATCTAGTCATGCTTGTCATGTGACACACCAGCCACAATAGCACTGTATAACTGATGAAGGCTTATGTTTTAATTTTCCTTTTTATTTGAAATATTTCCAAACATGTCAGGAAATATCTCTATTCTCAAACATGTGTAAGTAAATGCGTTTTGCAGCAGATTGCTATTTGAACTATAATGGTTGATTGGCAAAGCAGAGGAATAATCTATTAACTACACATAAAAACCCGACTTTTTACTTAAAAACCAGATATGGGTGTCATGCCATAAAATATATTTCATATGACTGACTTTGTATTTAATGACAATATTGTAAGTTACTAATATTTTCATTTTACAGAGAGCAAAGAACATTCACATTATCAAAGAACATTTTCACTTCAGTCTAGCCAGAGTTCAGGCACTCTCAAAAAACTCCCATTTAAATCACTGAAGCTGTTTATGCTGTGAAATGAATATCTTACTTACAGTACATTCGTTCGCACATCTTTACAATCAGCTTAGCGTGCAAGTGAACAAAACACCGCGTTTCAGCGATGACTCATCTGAACGTCTCTGATTGGCCATTGCATTAATAAGCTCGACAGAATCGTGCGTGATTGGTTATAATGCAGCGCTGTACAAACGCGTCAGTCTCTGGCTCAGCGCCAGCCAAAGCGCGAAGGCCGATTTGAATTTAGCAGCTGATCCTGTGCCGCACTGAACGATCTACTCACACCGGTGTAATTGTATCAAATTTAAAAAAAATATTATTCGGCAATTTATTATTATTATTATTATTATTAATTAAACAAACCAAACAAGAAAAAAAAAACGCATTTGCAGAATAATGTTTTATTTATTTATTTATATTGGAATCTGCATTTAAAATTCACTTGGCTCAGAAAGCACCTGCCCCCTCACTTTGAATGGGCATGACGCCTCTGACTATGGCTGTGTCCAAAAGCATAGACTACTCATACCATATAATATATATATATATATAATATATATATATATATATATATTATAATATATATATATATAATATATATATATATATATATATGTAATCTAGTGTAGTGTCAATACAGTGAAGAAAAAACAATAACAACAACATTTAAATGCAGTGGAGGGAGAGCTCTTGGGAAATCTGACTTTGAAAAGATTTCCAATGCACACTTGCAAGAATCTACAATCTCTAAACAATGAATCATCGTTGTCCACTCTGTGCAAATCAATGACTCTTGTAAAATCGTTCAGTTTGCCGGTTCCTAATCAAGGCTCAAGATAAAGACGAATAGCATTTTAAAAAGTGATATTCTCAGAAAGCAGAACTTGCATACGATAAACGGAGTATCAATTGACATTAAATAGATTATGTGTGTTAACCCTTTTACAAAGATAAGTGGCTGAAACCTGACCCAGGCACAAAATAAAAAATAAATAAAAAATTCCTATATTTTCTGGCCACAGGCGAATACTTGACCTTGCTGGATTGCAGGACAATTGCCACCAATAAAGAATAATTTGAAGGCAGTTATTTCCACACAGTCTGAATGATGTTCTAGAGAAAATGGTTAATTATTTTTCATTAAGACCATCCCTTGCTCTCAACTTCTATGAACAGAGAATTAGCACCCCTGGTTATAATGCTACAGTATACACCTACAATACTCAATTTAAAACAACAACAGAAGCCAGACGCTCCACACAAACCTTGCAGCATATGAAAGTCAATTTGTGTGGAAGTCAGCTTGGCGAATCAGGAAAAGTCAATTGTGATAGATGTTAAAGCACATATCTTTTGCTATATGTGATTTGAACAGACAGTCCTGGACATCCAGCTAGACTGAAAACACACGCCAGAGTCGACAGACCAGAGCAGCTTCACCCAGGGGCGTGAACTTTCTCGCAGCCTCTGTCTTAATAAAACAGCATTTGTGAACTGAATGATGCGCCAGCAGCAACACCACGCAGATGATTGTGTGTTCATGAAGGACGTAAAAAGAGCTGAGCAAGGAACTCACATGTGCGAAATGAACGGTATCCAGGTGACACATTACTATATGGCAAAATTAAGATTATTAAAATCAGCAATGTGTGTTGCATCCCATACAGCAAAACAAAACCTTGAAAGATGTATGTTGTTCAAATTGTAGATTATAAGATAACCTAAATCAACCTAAATTTGTCTCCCTAAATCAAAATGCTGATCCCTTGATGTTGATGTTATGGCTATTATTTGCTATGAATGCAAAACTTTTGATTTATTATGGTAGAATGAGCCAGAGTGGTAAATTAACTTGTCTAAAAGCGACGTCAAGAATCACGTATCCACATGCATTTAATGACGACTCGAGGAGCCATTCCAAGGCAGAGGGAAGGTGAGAATTCAATCATAACAACACTGTAGGGAGTGACTTTGCACAGTGTGGTGTGCTTCTGTCACTTTTAATGTATAATTACCATTAAGACACAGACGCGCCACACTACGCACAGCATGCGTGTGTGTTTGTGTTAACTGCTTATAAAGAAATAGCCTTACATCCTAGGGAGCCACTCTTTTCCACCGTTGTAATTAAGGTGGCCTTAGCAAGTGTGCAGGGATTCATCGAGGCAAAATGTTAATAACTTAAAAAAAAAAAAAAAAAAAAAAAATTGTCTCTGACCAGCACCTTCAGTACAAATTCATTGGTTATTCCCTTGAAATATGCATGTGGTAGTGCAACACTGGAAAGAAACGTGGAGGCATTAAAAATGCATGGCAGCCCCTGTACTGTCTTTGTGGCTTTTCTGTTTTGGAGGTATCAAGCCATGGAATTCGGGATGTGGTGACTCAGTTTTTCTTACACAGCCTCACTCAGACTTGAGGAAAGGAACATGGCTTTGAAAGTCTGGAGAAGAAGTTTGGTAAACTAAAATTATATTTTGTGTGGGGATAAAAAGGTTTATGACAGCAAAATCAACTATATACTGTAAAAGGAGAAAGCATCAGTATGATGTGAGCTCTTTTCCAAAAAGACAGTGAGCCTTCTTGCTCTTACAGTCTACAGGTAGCTACTTGTCTTAGGTAAAAAAAAACAAAAAAAAACAATATATTATATATATATATATACATATAGATATATATATATATATATATATATTATATATATATATATATATACACAACACAATACTACTACAACTACTACTACTACTACTAATAAATAGTTTGGCCTGTTTTAGTTTAGGTCTATTAGTTTTTTTCTTGCACAATCTGTCATATTGAATTCAATTTTCAAAAAAATGTTCCAATGCATTCTAGAAGTGTCTTCTTTGTAAATGATACATTCAATGCAAAAAAAATAAATAAATAAATAAATAAAACAAAATAAATGAAAATAAACAATATAAAATAATAACTTTAACTCCTTCCCCGCCAGCATTTTTTTTAAAGTTGCCAGCCACCGCCAGCGATTTTGATGATTTTTACTAAAATGTGATGGCCTCCAGTATATTTTGCTGTATGAATATTTGAATATGCAATACAATAATAAAGATCAGAGCCCTTGCTTAAAATAAATAAATAAATAAATAAAATTGTTTTATTCTAGCTTAAAACATTTTTTTTTTATCAACACTTGAATATAGGTAGGTTTCATTAAAAAAAGCATAATTTTGAGCAAAAAGGTGAGAAAATCACTTTTTTCTTTTCTTTTCTTTTCTTTTCTTTCTTTTTTTTTTTTTTTTAATCAAGAACTACATCTGGATAATATTCAGTAAGATTATCAAAGCATAAATCCAGTAAATCGCTTCCATCAACACCTCCAAAGCTTTGTACAAGCCATATACCACTTCCCTGGATCAACATTTTACTCTGTAATATATTATGCAGTTTTTTATTTATATGCGTCTATTGCTGATGATCGCATTATTTCTCATAGTGCATCTGTTTACATAAGAGATCGCTCGTTTCTTTCCGTCCTGTTCATGTTCGTTATTTTTCGGGAGGTTTTGCACTCGTTCAAAAAACACCCATTAGCACACAACAGTGAAAAAAAGAAAAAACACAAAAATCAATAAAAGCTAAACATCTTGCTTCTAAAAGACTTCTTCTAAAAGACGAGATAACTCGTCAATGGCGGGGAAAAAATTAATAAGTACAAAGCCCTTAAAGATACCTTTGAAAAAAAAAAAATACAGATTTTTGCGTGCTCATGAGAAACTTTCGCGTGTGCGTGAGAAATTATCATGGGCTCACGAGAAATGTTTGCGTGCGCATGAGAAATTATCGCGTGCTCAATAGAAACTATCACATATAGATGCCCTGCACCAGGCTTATATACTGATTCATCAAATATTACAACAAAAAGGTCAATTCAAATTCAGTTCTCATTGCATTTTATCTTTCATGCATGTGTTTATGAAACATGGCACATTGTAAACTGGGTTTGTTACAAAACAGCTTCTCTAAGCACAACAGAAGCATCTGTCACAGAGAATGTTGTATTTGGCATTACAAATAGACTGCAAAAATACTAGTGAATATTATTAAGCACAATGATGCCCCAAAACCTTCCTGAATGCTTTTTATAGCATGAATTGGAGCAGGTTTGTGAAAAATTTGCTTTCAGGAAACTTAAATTTCTGACTAAGAGGTCATTTTTGCATGGCAGGTTATGTGTCATTATTAACTAGAACTATTTTAGTGCCAGTATTAATTTCTAATGTACTTAATGTACTTAAAAAGCAGCATGAAAAGACGGTGCTAGTGTGACGATCATTAGTTTCTCTCTCTTTTAACAGTGTGATATCCTTAAATTATGCAAAACATTATTATGATGGATCTGCATTATAATTTGAATGAACTTTAGAAAAGACCTTTGTGGTCAGTTGTCAATTGAATTTTCATCCACACAACAGACGATGAAGTCGATAACCAAAGGTCACCTGGAGAAAAGTCATCCCAGGTTTTCTGATGAAAATATAGTATTTTTTTATGCCTATGTACTTCAGTAAGAGGCTTCCAATTGCCAGAAAAAAAGACATTCATTATAATAAACGATCTACTGTTTTCAGATAACTTCTGAGAAATCTAATCTCGTGTAGATAGGAATGTCTTTAATTGCCAGCATTGGCTCTTAAAAAAAAAAAAAAAAAAAAAAAAAACATGTACATATACATATACATATACATATACATATACGTATAATTCACTACAGTATTCAGCTGAAATAAACACTGGAGGTAGTAAAACACCAGCATTTATTTATTTATTTATTTATTTATTTATTTATTTATTTATTTATTTATTTATTTATTTATTTATTTATTTAGTGAATGATTTGTAAACTAATACATGTTGATGTTGCATCACATAACTAGCTCCACCTATATGGCTTTTTCTGAGGTAGTAAACTTGCTTGGTAGCCCACCTGGTACAGCATTGCACTTGCAATATGAAGGACTCAGGTATAGGCATCTGTTAAACATATCATGATAAAAGGATTCAAAGACATAAAAAAGCAAGCTAAAATGCAATTGTTTATTCAGCAAATGTGTTTTATACATTTGCTTACACAGTAGGTTAGGTTTAGTGTAGTTGGTGCATTATTTTCAATTGTGATGAAGCATTAACCTTTTAGTGCCACTTACCAGACATTTAATTTGCGAACTGCCATGATGTATATACGTCAAACAGCGTAATAAAACATTGACAAATTCATGTTCAACATGCTTTTATCATTGCTCACTGGAAATTTCACTTGCAAAACACACAAGAAGTAATTTACAGTAGCATTATTTTGCAAAAATGTCACTCCAAACACGTTTTTCTAATGAGTCTGAGTTGCTAATTGCAGTCAAGCGAACATTTCAAATTTGTTTTGACCATGTTGAACACTGTAACTAAAGCTAAATGTTTTGTCACACTGCTATGGCACCTTCATTATGATTATTAGACGTTTTTGCCAACTTTTGCTATGAATAAAATAACAGTTGGTGATTAAAGTACTACCGACATCCCATCTGACTTAATAAGTCCGGAGCACATGACGTCCCACAACACCCCACATCCAGACAACAGGGATCCCAAATCCCATCCAAATCACTACATGAAATGACACACATGCCACATTAATAACCGCAACTCAAACTTTCAGCGAAATTCAAATCCCTTCTGGATAGTGCTGAAGATGTGCAACCTCATGCACAAATACGCAACACTTGACAAAGCAGCAGCAAAAACAAGTTTTGCATGAAAACAAGCACATAATTTCTTTATAAAAACAAGCATAATTCACTTCCTAGAGCCACAATCATACAATTGTGCAAAACTGTCACTATGCGTTTTTATCACTTGAGTACTAGCTGAAAGGAATATAAAGCATAAAGGGTGCTGATATGAAATTCAGGGTCTGTTAATTCACTGGCCACTTTCTTCAAAGTGTCAAGAAGGATCTTGAGGCTTCCCATTCAACAAGCGTGGAAATCAAGCATACAAAAGACTCAAGTAGAATATCTTCAAAAGTTCATCTTCAAAGAGCATTTCATCTAGTCTGAGACATAAAAACAACTCTCTATGCCGTGCACCGCTTAGCATGTTACCAAAGTCTTACGGGCACCCGTGCATACACACAGGCCCAATTTTACACCAAGCTGACATATCTTGCTGGCTTTCTCCAAACTGACGCGGAACATCTGTCACCAAAAGGACTGGATAAGTCAAAGACCAGCGGAGAGGAAATATGGCATTATGGCCTGCTTGCCAGAGCACCTCTATAAAAGAGCCCTCCATTTTTCATGGCTTATCTCCAAACCGGTGACATCCCCACACTGTTGATTTCCACTTTGGAGGGAGAAGAGGGTAATATTGTTTACAAAAGCATCTGCTTCGCCTCACTCCCTGACGTGGCTCCCTTTGGACGCTAAAGTGTTTAATCCACCGTCTTAGAGAAAATCACATGCACTACTTCAAGAGAATTAGCATTGTGGGATTAATCGCTCTAAAAGCAGTCAAAATACCTGCATCCACTGCTCCAGAAAATAATCAACCAGGGAGATTTGCCAGATGGCGACAAATTAAGATATCTGTAAAACCAACACTTCAAAATGATGTTGAATTTAGCATTTTAAAGCATCAGTTCAATAGAACACACAGAAGCATTATTGCACATACTTAGCAACACTGTCATTTGGCATGCAGCTATTCCTGCAAAATGTGTCATTAATCTGATATTTTTAATTATGCAGTTTATTGAGGAGAGGAATGTAGTATGAGGGATTTAGGAGAGGCTTGATTTTCACCTGGTGTGTGATAAAACAGGTGAACAAATCATAGGCTTTGAAGAATGGCCTCAGAGGACCAAGATATCATAGAGGTGTTTGAGTGGGCTCGTTTTACTCAGAACATAAGCAATGGCTTAGAAACCATCACAATACATTGGCAAATACATAGCAACAACCTAACAATGCTGTTGAAATCACTGAGAAGTCTTTAGCAAATACTGGGGAAGTTCAATATCTTGGCAGAGTGTTTTCCAAATATAATTTCTTGGCAATTCTATAGCTAGTTTACATTTTGGTGAACTGGTAGCTAATTTATATGAATTCATACAGTCTCATTTGTAAATTTTTGTATGATCCACTTACGCTCCAGTGGAGATTTAGACGTGGGGCTGGGGTGGACCTTCATACATACTTTTTAGGTAACACTTTAGATTAGGGAACACATGTTCATTATTAACTAAGCAAATAATTCTTGATAGTAAGTAAGGTTATGTTTAGGTATTGATAGAGTTAAGGGATCTAGAATATGGTCATGCAGAATCAGGTATTAATGTGTGCTTTGTAAGTACTAATAAACAGCCAATATGCATGCTAATAAGCAAGCAATTAATAGTGAATAGTGTTATAATTTTATTTTTGTATGGTTTCATGCCATTTACATTGTACAAATTAATATTAAATTTTTACCTTATAAAATAGGCATGTTTTCTTGTGAGATCGTGTTGGTTTTCCACAACCAAGCAGGACTCACAGTTCCTAAAAATATAAAACAAATAAAGAAAATCAAGTTAATTTAGTAGTATTACATAATATAATATTACTAGTCCTCAACATACAGGAAATTGTTACAGTAATATTATTAAATATTATTACAATTTATTATTATAACTTAAAATAACTGTTTCCTATTTTAATATATTTTATTAAATATATTAAAATTATTCCTGTGATGCAAAACTGAATTTTCAGCATCATTACTCCATTCTTCAGTGTCACATGATCCTTCAGAAATCATTCTAATATGCTGTTTAAACATGTTTTATTTCCATCAGTGTTGAAAAAAAAAAAGTTGTGCTGATTAATGTTGTATAAATCGTGATACATTTTATTTTTCTGTACTCTTATAAAAAAAAAAAAAAACAATTCATTTAAAACAAAAATAAATATTCAAATCAAAATTAAATTCAATTCATCCCTGAATAAAAAAATTAAAAAAAATAATAATAATAAAGAATTCAATAATACTTTCCAAAAAAGAAAAAGAAAGAAAGAAAGAAAGAATACTAATACTACCACTACTACTACTACAACAACTATTACTACTACTTATAATAATACATAGACTTACACTGAAAGAGGGAACAGTCATACAGTATAGAGCTGTATACAACCATCCAGAACAACATGCAACATGCTTAATTAAACTCTGTGGCAGCCCATATATGGTATCATTTGAAATCTTAGAGTGTCTTCTTTACAAAGAATATCATTACTTATGGTTATATGATACATAAAGCAGTAAAATTAAGCTTAGAAATGTATTTGTCCCACAGACAAATTTCCACCTAATGATTGTGAATAATTTTTCCAATGAAAATATATTAGATTTATATTTTTCACAAAACAGTCAAGTCATATATCACAAGAAAGCTCTCATTCTCAGGAATTTGACTTTCTTTGTAGATTATTTAATTGTGTGACAATCACAGATCGAATGATCTTCAATAGAATTGTGATTTCTCACCTCTAAGCAAATTTTTGTATGGGTCATATTCCTACTCGTACCACTGCTTCAGTCAGCCGCAAACAGCCACAAATATCTATATACTGTATATTATCCTTTAGATTAGGATCTCTTCTTTTAAACAAGACCATTTTTACATTTCTGTGTGCTCGCATTGGTGAGAAATACACTGTTTTGTCGCAGAGGCGCAACAGAAGTGCAACTGAAACTCACTTCAAATCACAGCAGCTCCGGCCAGCCGCCCTTATGTTCTAAAGCTCTGGACTGCTCAGTGTGCATCAATACTGTAGGTTAGATTAGACATCACTCATCGTGCCCGGCCACTCAAAGCAGTGAAATTTGACACCTCTGGGTCAATAGACAGGAGGAGGAGAGAGTGGATCTGGGTCAGCACTGAGCTGTTTTGAGCGTGGGGATTGTAGGTTATTTTTTATTTTAATTTTTTTTTTTTGACTCTTTTGAAGGTGAAAACGCACGCTGGAAGGCTAATACATTGGCGGCTCGGAAAATGGCAATCTATGAACATTATAATGAATGTTATATATGAGGACGAACGTTCAGCGATTTGGTGGAGAGGAGAGGACTGACGAGTGCATCAGTCATATGAGTGCTTTATTTGCTCCATTTTTGATAGAATCATTACTTTGAAACGTAAAAGCACAGCTAACAATCTGATAAACGATGTATTGACAGTAAAGTACAGTACAGAATGCGTTTCAGTAAATGGATAACACAGTGCTGTGTTATATCACAGTGCTGTGTTTATAAACATCTATTTCTTTGTTTCACATTCTGAAGAGCAGGATAGCAGCCGGCAGCTCATGCTAGTAGCAGTTAGCCCCTGAGCTTGCGGCAGCACTAGCGTCTGATCTAAAGGAGACAGGATGCTGATGCTGAGGGCAGGTAGGATGCAGATAGAGGTACAGTAGGATGCTGATCCACAGGTGATACAGGGGACTAAAATTATGCACATAAATGGAATGATATAAAGCTAGAGGATGTGGATTCTATTTTAGATTTTAATAAACCAAATGGATTTTACAATTTATTGAGTCTTGTGTCTCCTGAAAGAAAAAAATAATTTGCTTATGCCATTTTGTATATTACTACTTAGACACGCATAAAAATAAAAAATAAAAACATAATTAAGTCAATAACCAAGAAAAGTGCTAGGGCACATAGTAAAATAGGATTCTGGGGGCAATGCTTCATTTTTGCAAAAGAAACTCACAAAGACTTTTAGACGCAAAAAAAATAAAATAAAATAAAATAAAATAAATAAATGAATTTTTACTCCCTTCAGTTATAATTCAATAACTCCTGTTTAGAACTTGTTATTTGAAAGATTCTTTTTTGTTTGGTACATTTTGGCATCTAGTGGCATTAAACAAAGTAAATTGCAAAGAGCTGGACCTAATAGAACCTGAATTAAAGACTTATAATAATAATAATAATAATAAATAATAATAATAATAATAATAATAATAATAAATAGATACAATTTTATTTATTTATGTATTTATTTTATTATTATTATTATTATTATTATTATTATTATTATTATTATTATTATTATTATTATTATTATTATTATTATTTTGGTGTGTGTGTTTATTATAATATTTAAAACATATATAATGTTATTTTTCCTTTTTTATGTATGTGTGTAGGGTAAACATTTGAATTTGAGTATGTCAAATTTAGTTGAAAATACCAAAAAGGCCCCTGAGCTTAAGAGGTTAACTAAATATTTAGCTCATCTACCTTTACAGCCCTTAGTCTTTTTTTCTTTGATGCAACAAGCTTATTTCATTAGCCTTTGGCAATTATCTGCCATTCTTCTCCTCGTCTCTTCACCTCTCAAACTCTGCAGGCTGGATGGGGCCAGACACACATTTTCAGGTATCTCCAGAAATATTTGATTGGGTTCAGTCCCAGACTGTGGCTGGGCCACTCAAGGACATTCACAGAGTTGTCTATAAGCCACTCTTGCTGTGTGCTTAGGATCATTGTCATGTTAGAAGGTGAACCTTCTGCCCAGTCTGAGGTTCTGAATTCTCTGGAATGAGTTTTCATTAAGGATATCTCAATATTTTAGTGCATTGAGTGTTTCTTCTACTCTGAAGAGTCCCTCAATCCCTGCTGCTGAAAAACAGCCCCGGAGCATGAGGCTGCTACCAGCACACTTTACTTTTGGGATGGTACTCTGCAGGTGATGAGCAGAGCTGGTTTGCTTCAAACATGATGGTTGGAATTGAGGTTCATCAGACCAGAGAATCTTGTTTCTCACAGTCTGAGGGTCCTTTAGGTGTTTTTTTTTTTTTTTTTTTTTTTTTTTTTTTTTTTGCTGCTAATTCCAAGTGAGTTTTCATGTGTCTTAACTGAGGAGAGGATTGAGTTTGGCCACACCAACATAAAGCCCAGGGGTCTCATTTATAAACGTTGTGTACGCACAAAATGGGCATATAAACATGCGTATGCAATTTTCCACACACATATTGTGATTTATAAAAAATAAACTTATCATGAAAACATAAAAACCGTACGGACATCCTATACCATGACTATCATAACCATACAATTGAATTAAAAAAACAATAAATAAAACAGCGATTTTAAGCTCTGTTTTAATGTCGATATACACATTTACATTAAATACTCCACTCACATTCATGGAGATAAACACTGAAATTACATAACAAAAAAAAACAAACAAACACATAATTACATGATTTTATTAATAGGCTAAATCATTTTCCTGTGGTATGCTATGTTTTAATGACAGCGAGGAGTGCTATATGTGCACAATAATTCATCTTTAAACTAAACTAAAGATCACATGTTATGAGAAATATTTTAGCGAGAACAATGATCAATGATGCCCACTTACTTTGATATTATGGTGGATACTGCTGGATTCAGTGGTTGAATGTTCCATTGTCCGGTATAGGACCAATGATAATAGCTTACAACCGCAGCTGCACGGAGGTGTTGATGTCGTGTGAAGGCATCTCAACAACATAATGAAAAATACCACTATATTTGAAGGATGTAACTAGGAGAAAACGGTAAGATTTGCAGGTTTCCTTTTTAAAATACTTTGTAAGTGACGAGCCGAATCAGACAATTGTATTTACACTGCAGTAAATATGGGCCTATCTGTTTCCACTAAAAATAGCTAAAATATGTTCATCAGCAAAACTGCATACATTTAATTAATTTAAATTGTTTAAAACTATTGAAATACTACTATTTGTCCAGTGTGAAAGAATGAGATCAACTCTATTCTAAAATATATCTGAGAACAACTTTAAACCATTTTGTTTTTATGGATATTTTCAGATATTTATTATAAAACATAACAAGGATACTGGATATTTTTTAGCAATAAAAAAAATAATAATAATTTGTATGGCACAAATGGCATTATAGTCCTCATCTCATATTTACGCACAATCTTCCCCTGAATGGGATTTATAAAGGGATTTTTGCGCAATTTCTGGTGTACGCATGGTGTTTTAAATCTGAAAAATTTTGTGCGTACGCAAAATCTAGCTTTCGTGCATTCGTACACTTTTAGGATGAACTCTACGGAGAGTTTTATAAATGAGACCCCAGATCGTTGTAGTGCTGCAGTGATGTTTGTCCTTCTGTAGGTTTCTCCCATCTGCATATATGATCATAGAGCTCAACTAGATTGACCGTCAGGTTCTTGTTCACCACTCTAACCAAATCCTTTCTCCATCAATTGCTCAGTTTGGCCAGGAGGCCAGCTCTAGGAAGAGTCCTGGTTATTTCAAACCTCTTCCCAGGGCCGCCCCAAGCCTTTATGGGCCCTAAGCAGAATTTTTTGGGGGGGCCCCTTGGTGTTGCCAATACAACTAATTGATGTCAATGCTTGATTATTCACAAACTATAAATCTAACTTACCATTATCAGTTTTATTTGTTGTAGCTGTGTTGTTTACGTCACACCAATGGGTTTACCCTTCTGTGATTTTTAATTGTAACAGTAGCAAACACACAAGAGCGGTCAGGTGTTAATTTGCATTTTAACTTCTTACAGTACTAAGTGGTATATAATGTGGTGTACTGAAAAGTAGCTAAATAAACCAGTAGACAATGCATTTACAGAAAATAATGTTATTTTAACAACATACTGTACTGTAAATTATTATACACAGCAGCAAGCCATATGTACATAAAAAAAAACTAACAACTCTTAATCTAATTGATATGCATTATCAGCTGTTAGACCATTTATTAAGATGTGGGTGCCTTTCCAAAGCAATATGAATGCTCCTGAACTAAATTTTAACTGTCCCAGATAAGGGTTTGAATACTTATGCAATGAAATCATTTAAGTTTTTTATTTTTTAAAAAATTTGCAAAGATGTTAAAAAAAAACAGTTTTTGCTTTACCATTATGGTGTATGGAGTGAAGATTGGTGTGGGGGAAAAAGTAATTTAAAGCAGTTTAATATAAGGCAGCAACATAACAAAATGTGGAAAAATGAAGGGGTATGGACACTTTCAAAAGGCACTCTATAATCTGCACAGAATAACACCCAAGAGGCGTCCATTTATACCATCACGGAGTGAGGAGCCTTTTTTAAAAATAATCAGGGATTTTCCAGCCGAAAGCAGTACACTATTTGGAAAGAGCTAAGAAAAGAGAAGGACTGAAATGCATAAAATGTCTCATTGAGTAATCTCTTGTCTGAGGAGAGCAGCTCTGGCATTTATAGCAGAAGCTCTCCCACTGGTTTTCTCAGGGGTTGAGTGAGATGTTGGATGGGTGGTTTCATGGAGACTTTGACTTTCATTTTAAGCACACAATCACACACACACACACACACACACACACACACACACACACACACACACACACACACACACACACACACACACACACACAAAGATCCGATTAATCTCTAATTGAGTGTTGCCCTTCAGGGGCCACCACTGGCAGATCATTCTGGGCCCAAAGTGAATTAAAACTAAGAAGGGATTGCCTGCGATCTTGGACATTTCAAACTGCCAGTCATTTTCTTTTCCTATGCTATTTATTATTCATGCTACTTAACGCAATGGTTCATCCAAAAATGAAAACTCTTTCATAATTTACTCATCCTCATGTCATTCCAAACCTGTATTACTCTCTTTCTTCTGAGAACAATATATTTATATATATATAGTTTTTTATTTATTTATTTATTTATTTATTTATTTATTTATTTATTTATTTATTTATTTGCCATATTTGTGGTATCCTTAGAACTTTAATAATGTGTTAATGTTCTCATCCATGTGTTTTAATGCAAATTTTGACATTGCATAAAACAGTTGAAACAAAGTTGTGAATACCTTTTAAAATTCACATAAAAAATGTATACACTTACAAGAGGTTGGAATACAGCAGCATAAACTACAGTGGAAATGCATTTATAGAATGAAATAATTTATCAGACTTATATAATTTTATAAATTTATATATTTATTTTGTGCCCACATGGGATGCAATTGCTGACTGGTTGATTGATTGATTGATTGATTGATTGAATTGATTGATTGACCGACTCACTTATTTTCAAGGAACATTGACACAATGTTGTAGAAAATGCATATACAATTAAGTATGCACTCAAAAAAACATTAAGAGAAAAAAAAAATAATAATAACTACAACATGAGGGTACAACAAAGCATATAGAATGTAAATGCTAATTTGTAAAGTCCTTATAGCTTTCTAATTCAAAGAGTCTCTAACACTGTCAATTTACAACCTCATTTTGGTAAAAATAAATAAATAAATAAATAAATAAATAAATAAATAAATAAAAAAATACAAAATAAAAATAACCATAAAGTTGGGTTTCTTATTTGTAACTTTGCATTTATGAATGTGAAGTTTGGTCTAAAACATGAGTAAATTAATTAAACAAAATCATTTTCAGAATAATCAATGTATTGTAACTACATTTTCAACTTGACTGGAAACTTAGGGATATGCCCTTTTGACTTAAGCCAGTAAGTATCCACCTAGCAACTATTCAGAACACCCTGACAACCAACCACAACATGAATTTTGTGCATTCAAGCTCTTCTCACAGTTAGAAAACCTTTGTGTTTCTGTTTTGCTGACGCCTTTAGTGAGCGATTACACCTGGTTTACATGTTGACATGCTGTTAATTAAGCTAATATGAATGTTCAGCCGTTAAAACGATGTTCAGCCCATCAAACCCACCCACACACACTGTGCATGAATCATGAAAACGCTCCCTGCAACACACGCCCAGGCTCACGCCTGACTGGCATGGTTTTGTCCTCCCCTGAGGTGAAAGCTTTGATAGTGCACTGGGTATTTTCTGTGAAGCGTGCTGGTACAGTATATTATTTGACACAGTCTGTTGTTTGAGTCTGTGGCATTTTACCTGCCCTGATTGATCAAATCTCTGCTGTTTAGAGACCTCAGACTTCATATTGTCTCTTATCTAATATCTGCCTTTTCACTTGAGACATATTGCAAAGGCCTTGAGACATGCCACATAGAAGTACCCTAAATAAGCAAAAAAAAAAAAAAAAAAAAAAAGAAGCCTTCATGGATTTTGTCTTTTCTAATAAATATAGCATAGTTATATTCAGGAAAAATACTACCAACATGGTCATTTTATACAATTTGTTCTAGTTCAGATATACTATATAGATGGGAAAAAAAAAAAAAATTGTGTAGAAACAAGTTTCACTCAAGTCACCTTTATTGATATAGTGCTTTAAACAATACAGATTGTGTCAAAAGCAGTTTTACAATGTTAAACAAGAACAACATGTGCTGATAATGCAAGAGGACAATAGAAAACAATCAGTTTATAAGTTAAAGTCAGTTTATTGTTCATTCAGTGTAGTCATCATCCAGCTCAGTTCAGTTCTCTTCCAATAGTGTCTGTGCAGTCAAGTCAACAATGTGGCCAGAAATTGTGTCCCCAACTATGCAAGCCAAAGGCAACAGTGGCGAGGACCCAAAACTCCATCTGTGACAGAAATGGTGAAAACAAACAAACAAATAAAAAAAGTTCTGTCGGAGGGATAGTTCTCCTCTTGCCAGACAAAATCAACATGGTGTGGATTAATTCCAGGCTGCAACGCACATCAGATTGAGCAGAGTACTCATCTGGTTCTCGTGGTCTTGTGCTGATGGCTGACGGGGTCTTCACAGGGGATCTCTCTCTAGAGTTTGTCTAGATGACATGGTCTCCGCTGACATTCAGTGCTGTAGAGGTTGTCTCAAGGTGCTGATCCACTATCTGGACCTTGATACGGACTGGATCCAGGTGACTGCAGTGACCATCTGATCTGGATACGGACTAGATTTGGGTGGCTACGGTGACCTTGCAATAAGAATAAAAGAGACTAATATTAGAATAGATGCCCTTCTTCTTATGGTGTATGTTGGGTGTTATGGGAAGTGCTCCTGGTTCTGGTTGACCTAATTAATGCAGCCTAACAATCCTTTAACGGATTTAATTTATACAAAAATTATCATGTGTTATGTGTATGCCAGGTCATAGAGATAGGTCTTTAATCTAGATTTAAACAGACAGAGTGAGTCTGCCTCCCAAACAATGCTAGCCAGATTGTTCCAGAGTTTGGGCGCTAAATAGGAAAAGGATCTGCTGCCTGCAGATGATTTTGTTACTCTAGGAATTATCAAACGGCCAGAGTTGAGAGTTCACAGTGGACATGTAGGACTATAATACTATAAGAACTCACTCAAGTACTGTGGAGCTGAACCATTCAGGGCTTTATAAGCACTTTGCTAGATTTTAAAATGTAACGAATGTTTAATATGGAGCCAGTGCAGTATTGACAGAACCGGACTAATATGGCCATAGTATGGTCCTGGTTCTAGTAAGAACTCTAGCTCGACCAGCTGGAGATTGTTTACGCACAGAGCAACCACCCAAAAAAACATTACAATAATCTAACCTTGAGTTCACGAATGCATGAATTAACGATACTGCATTTGACACTGAGAGCATAGGTCATAATTCAGATTTATTTATTTTTTTAAATGGAAAAAATGTGGTTTTACAAATGATAGAAACATTCAAAGGAAAGTTACTATCAGATAGCACACCCAGGTTCCTAACTGATGACGAAGAATTGACACCACAGCCATCGAGTGTTAGACAGTGTTCTAGATTATTACAAGCAGAGATTTTTGGTCCTATAATTAACACTTCTATTTCTTCAGAATTTAGCAGTAGGAAATTACTAGTTATCCAGTTTTTTATATCAGCTATGCATTTTTTATTTTCTATTTCTATTTATTTATTTATAGAGCAAAATTAAAACAACACTGTGTTGAACAATGTGCTGTAGACCCTCAGACTGTGAGAAACAAGATTCTCTGGTCTGATGAACCTCAATTCCAAGCATCATGTTTGAAGCAAACCAGCTCTGATCATCACCTGCAAAGTACCATCCCAAAAGTAAAGTGTGCTGGTAGCAGCATCATGCTGTGGGGCAGTTTTTCAGAGGCAGGGACTGAGGGACACGTCAGAGTAAAAGAAAAGCTCGGTGAACCAAAATATTGAAATAGCCTTCATGAAAACCTAGTCCAGAGCATTCAGAACCTCAGACTGGGCAGTAGGTTCACCTTCCAAGAGGACAATGACCCTATACACACAGTAAGAGTGGCTTATAGACAACTCTGTGAATGTCCTTGAGTGGCCCAGCCACAGTCTGGAATTGAACCCAATCAAATATTTCTGGAGAAACCTGAAAATGTGTGTCTGCCCCCATCCAATCTGACAGAGGTTGAGAGGTGATCAGGTGAGGTGAGGAATGGCAGATAATTCCCAAATGCTGAGGTGCAAAGCTTGTCACATCATACCCAAAAAGACTTGATGCTGTAAAGCTAAGTAATGAGTTAAGGGTATGAATACTTATGCAATGTACTTATTTCAGTTTTTTTATTGTTTTTAATAAATGTACAAAATTATGACAGTTCTGTTTTTGCTTTATCATTATGGTGTATGGAGTGTAGATGTGTGAAAAAAAAGTAATTTAAAATAGTTTAACATATGGCTGCAACATAATATCTAAAATAAATGAAGGGGTATGAATACTTTCGCAAGACACTGTGTATATATATAAGGAAAGAACGTAGTTGTGAGTAAACTACCTTTTCTTATATCTTTGACAGAAAAGGGATATTGGAGATACTTTTTTTTTTTTTTTTTTTTTTTTAATGAAAGGCTTACAGCCAGTTTGAAGGTTTTTGGGACATATCCTAATGACTGATGAATTAATAGGGTGGCCATATATGCCATTTATACAGGACACGTCATGGGCATGATTTTTATATTGCCTTAAACATCCAAATTAGTTTGACCAATAACATGCAGGTGTTGTTCATAATCGGCCAATTGTGGCGCACCGCGCATGAGAACAACAATGCGATACAAATATGTGCAAGTTTGTTCGTTAGTTTGACTTGAAGATGTGCACTGATCATTGTATGACACCAAAGTACCGCGAGAGTGATTTGAAAGCATAAGGAGCCGTCTGCTCTGCTCTCTGTAGCTCTTGTGAAATAATGTCATACAACGATCGATCTGCACAGTGATAACAGCCAAAACCTGTATATTTTAGGCAATATAGAAATCCTTATTTTATCTCTAATAATATTTATCTTAGAAGGAAATAAGTTCATAAAAGCATTACTGCTGTGCTTTTGGGAAATATCTGCTGATACTTTGTTTTGTTAATTTAGCCACTGTATTTAATAAATACCTGGGGTTATGCTTGTTTTCTTCTAAAGGAGATGGAAAGTAAGCAGATCTAGCAGTTTTTAAGGCTTTTCTGTTTGTAGAAGTACTTACCTACCATGCAATACGAAATACCTCTATTTTGTATTTATTTATTTTTTTGAGCTGTGCTCCATCTTCCGGGGTGCTCTCTTTACGTCAATATTCTACAAGTTAAAAGGACCAACCATACCTTACTCCTTAATGTTCTTAAATGTAAAGGAGTGACCGTGTCTAAAGTGCTAGAAAATAGAGAGTTAATAGTTTATGTTACACCATCAAGTTTTTTCTGCGCTATTGGATATGCTGAGAAATTGAGACAAATCGGGAAGATTATTTACAAAGCAGTCTTTTGGTGTAGAAGTGATGGTTCTACCATATTTGTAACAAGAGGTTGAATTTGCATATTTAGCTATATGGAGTATACACAAGCCTAGATAATGATATGAGATATCATCACTCTGCTGCATAATTTCAATGCCATCAATATTAAATCAATGTGATAGAATTAAATATAAAGTATGATTTTAGATTTTTTATCTATAGATAGATAGATAGATAGATAGATAGATAGATAGAGATCAATTTATTCACTTTTAAATTAAACTGGAGTGTTACCATATCTCTATATTTATCAGTAAATGAAACCCAATATATTATTTGCTGTCTTTGACTCTCAGTGCCATTGAAATAAGGACTTCAACCTATCTTTGCTGTAGTGTATGTCACAGGAGACAGCCAGCCTTTCATAAATCTCCTCTATGTAGTTGTCACATGCAGGTATGTAGGTGTCTACAGAGAGTCTTTGTTCATACATGTCTAAATGTACCTGAAGGTCTCTCTGCCTAAAGGAGTTCTGCTAGTTATGAAAGCAGAGAGGTGTGAATATATGACATGAGACATTCTCATGGTTGTTTTGCTCATTAATGTCAGATCTGCCTGTGATTTTCATTGCTGAAGTATAAGAACCTCTTTCTGTTATTCAATTTGATAATCAATTTGCACTGACTTTGAAGTAAATATGAGTAGTGTTTGTCTCTGCAAAACATGTCACTACATGGTTGCATGGGCATTGCTAATATGGTGTTATAGGTTTTTTTTTTTTTTTTTTTTTTTTTTTAGTGCATTATGGTTGCTAGGGCGATTTAGCTGGTTTTTTAAGATGTTCAGAGTGGTTAAGCAAATTACAATATTTTAAAGTTGCTTGGACAAATTTACATTATATTTGCAATTTTAACATTAATTTTGTAAATTTGGTGCTTATATTTGTCATAACAATGTCTTTTTTGTATCTGTGATTATTGTATTAAACAACATATCATGTAATAAATTTGATTGCGTGTGTCAGGGCTGCATGTAATGCATTTCTATAAAAATTAAATTAAGTTTCAAAAGACTCTGAACTGGCCACATAGTGTTTCAAACATGAATCACTGCCTCCATCATGTGGCCACTGTGTGTTAAAACATCTACCTTCAAAAGGGGCTATAGCTCCTCCATATCATATCACAGAAGCATATTAAAATATCTTCTCATTCCGAGTAATTTGATATATGCAGACTTAGTAAATCCTGACTATATAATTATATATAACACACAGTGGCCCATGATGGAGGCACTGATGATGTGACACTTTCACCTAATAGAAAACATCATCCTTTTCTTTTCTGAGCTTCTATGCAAATACAAGCAATTAGCATAACATATTTAACTATAAGTAGACAATTCTGTATGTCTGACCCATGCTGCAAATAAATATTGCAGTTCTGCTGCAAACCAAATGATTCATTGTTTAAAGGGGTCATATGATGCGATTTCAATTTTTCCTTTCTCTTTGGAGTGTCACAAGCTATTGGTGCATAAAGAAGATCTGTAAAGTTGCAAAGACTAAAGTCTCAAATCCAAAAAGATATTCTTTATTAAAGTTAACCAAACACGCCTACCTAAAATGGCTCATTCTGACACACCCCCACATGTCAACTTCACGATGTGGAAAGAAAAGAAAGAAGGCGTAACTTTTATTCTCGCTGTTGCCACCGCCACCATGTTGTGGAGACGCTGCATATTTCATTGTGAAAGTGAAACTACTTTGTTTGGACTTCCAAAAAAGATGCCAATGTCTGTTTCTATAAAGTGGGTCAATTCCAACTTAACAAGGACAGTCTGGCGCTTCTGACTCACAGTCTGTAAGTACGTTTTCATATTTAAAGAATTTGCCACTGATGATTCAAACACAAGTTTTGAACAGTGTAGATTAGCGCTTGTTTGCCGCTTCTCAAATTACAAATGCAGACACGGTTTTATGCAGCGTGATACGCAACACAACACGTAAAAAGACAGTATAAGTCACTATAATTAGTTATTATGTCCCCAATGGGTGCAACAAAAGCCTCGTTTATAATGGGTTTTATTGTTTTTGTCTTGTCATGCCGGGAGACACAGCATCACAGTATGGTTAGGTGATAACATTTCCATCACACGCTTGAGGAATTCGGCCAATCACAACCCACTGGATAGCTGGCCAATCAGCGTACACATTGCTTTTCAGACCGATGAGCTTTGTAAAAATTGACGAGTTTCAGAAAGGCGGGGCATAGAGGAGCATTACATAATGTGGAAAATAATGTGTTTTTTTTTTAACCTTAAACCACATAAACACATTGCATTACACCAAATGATGTTATTTTTAGCAATGTCAAATGACCCCTTTAAAACATTTATGCTTTTAATTAGTTCAGTATTACAACTACATGTGTTTTTCTTTAGATAGACAGATGTAGTATGTCTGGGAAAATACAGTGTATCTCTATAGAACAATGGTGGAGTAGTAGACCTAAACTCTCCAAACAGCTATAAAACAAGAGCAGCACACCTTATGGGCCAATCTCTGCCTATATATGCAATGCCAGGGGTCAGTAACCTGTGGCACATGTGCCAACATGGACACACAGATGGATAATCACGGGTATGCAAGTAATAGGGGAAACTCTATACCAACAAGTCCCCTAAATGCTTAACAACTAATGCTCAGAAGGTTGCTGACCCCTGATCCACAGGCTACTGTGATTGTTTTTGTTCTTGAGTCCATTGTGATGTCAGCTAGCATTGTGCTTCCTGTTTACAAGGGAAGAGTAAAATCCAATATGGCTGCCAAACAAGGTAGTTCACATGCATTCAGCCATCTTAAGGCATATAAGGAAGAGCATTGCAAGTTTACAGTTTGGAACTGTAGAAGGGAAAAAAAAGAGAATTTTGGTTAAAATCAAAGGTGTGAAAAGGGGTTTTCCAGCATCCACCGTTCAGCTTCATTTCCCTCAGCTATTTGTGAGTATATAAAGCACATGTTATGTGATCGTGTTTATGTTACAGTGGATGGATGGATGGACAGATTAACATGACAGCTATGAAGACACATCACATTTTTAGTATTTTCATATAAATTTAGGGGGTTCTGATATGACAAATTGTATGAATTAGAATTTTATAATGCACATTCATGTACTTTATACGAGTTGACATTTTATATTTTAACAATATTGTGTCATATTTATTATTATATTGTGTCATCACATTGAAACCCTGATACCTGTGGCACTTTGTGTGTTTGTTGATGTTGCAGGGCATTTGAAATTAACATTTTTTGTGAAGTGAAGTCAGCATAGGGACCTTGTGAAAACAGCTCTTGGTTATGAAGCTACAAGCCTCTGGACACTTCTTTTATTAAGTTTACTGGGCTGTCAGTAGATTAAAATGATTAATCATTATGTATGTTTATTTGCAAGTTTCTCTCTTGTTTAGCTGCCATGATACCCAAATATTTCCCACCAAATGTTGCTAGTTAAATTTCCAATATCAATTTCATTTAGCCATTAAACATTCCTCCATGTACTGTTAAATACAGTAAGAGTCTTGACTTTTTGTGTGTTTGTTGAACATACTATGACCGTGTTGATGATCTTTTTGTAACCTGTCAGAATGGAAGTTCACTTAATGTTTGTAGGGGACTTTTTAAGGAATGCAAATTAGGTTCAAACAAAGTCTTATTTTGGTGGTTTTAATGTTTTTTGTTAGAGGTTTAAATTAGTTTCTGTTATGTTGGATTGTTGTGGGCGTTTGATGATTGTGTTGTGGCGCTGAGGTAGCTGTGCTAATATTGGTGTAGTGAAAAATCAATTCTTATTTGCTCATCCAATGCATCACATTTGGTAAAAACAGATTAGCATGCTGATTTGAGCTACTGCTAATTACTAGTTAACACAAAGAGATTCATTTGAGTGTAATTGTTTTGGGGTTGAATTCAGTCCAGGACTTAACTTAATAATACAGAAAGAGAATACAAAACATTATGTGGGAAGAGGCAATAATAGATGCCAAGTCCTGAGTCTCCAGCTTTTGAGGCAACAACAGATACGACCAGGTTCTGAGCCTCCCGCTTGTGAGGAAAGAGATATTCTACATTAAGAGTCTTCGTCCAGCAAGACAGCAACAGATCCAGCATGTCCTAGTCTCCATCTTAGAGAGATAAAGTGGTACTGTTAAAAACAAGGTTAAGTTCCAGCGAGCAAACCTTCACTTCAAGGTACTTTTTTTCTGCATGTTCCAGGGTAAGGACCTTCTGCACCTACATCAGGGCCATGTCTGCATTCCAGATTTTAGGAACCTTTGGTGCTCCAGGAGATCAGCGCCCTACAGCGCTTTGTGTTCAAGGCTGTTGAAACAGATTCCTGCTCCTTTCCCCACTGCAGTGTTACCAGCACGACCACAGAGAATGTACTGTAAATATCACCTATCCAAACCTCTTCCGGAGACCTTGGCCCTATCTATATATTATCAGTATGTGATTTTATAATTTGCATTAGATATTATATAGCTGATTGCAGTTGGTAAAAATAATAGCTCATTTATTTTTTATGAATGCATAATAAGGTTCTTCACCTTATTTGTTTTAAAACAGTTTAACTTTCCATAAATAATATAGCTCTGCCATAGCGAAACCCAACTGAATCACTTGCACTTTATGCATCTTATGCACTTTATTCATTTTTCATTTATTCATTTAGTAGCTGTGATTACTCTTGTCTATTTTTTTAATAAAATGTATTTTACACTTGTCTTTCTTGTTTTGATGATACAGTAAGAGGTTCTACAAGTTAGATATCCCACCAATCTTTGTGATCTGATGTACATATAACCGCACCTTAAGTGAGACGTGATCCCAAATTCATAACATCATTAGTGACGTGAGTACCCATCACTACACTATTTTCCCTCCCTAAGGTGGCGAAAACAAATTCACTACATTTGAATAAGCTCATTGTGTAGGCACAAACTTAAATTAATTTTGTGGAAAAGTTTAATTATTATTATTAATAATATTATTTTGTGATCCTGAAAGCCTTGATTACCCGACTGAGGTATGTTAGAGTTGTTAATACTATCACTTAAAATGGTACATATTGAGGACATCTGCTGGTTAAAAGAGTGTAACTGCAATGGAAAGCCTCAAGATAAAGGTGCAATGGCTTGGAAATTACTGCCTAATGCACAACCTTTACTATATTTAAATACAATAAGTATATTTAAATATAGTAATGATTGTGCATTATTTGAAGGTCTTGTAGTTAATATAAGTGGGATTTTGATGACCATAGTTTGATCAATTTTGTGTTGACACATAAAAGTATCTCTAGGGTTTTAGCTTGTCCCATCTATAAAATTAGCTTTCTGTAAGACTTTGTTCAGGATGAGAGAGTGTTTATCTCATTTGGTTTGAAAATCAGTGTGGCACTACAAATAAAACGTCATTCAGAATTTTTTCTTTTTTCTTTTTATTTTTTTATAAGTAATAACTATCTACAGTACATTTACTTAAGTGCTGCATTGGTAAGATGGTTTAATTTAATTTTACCTTCTTTTGTGACAAAGTACTTTAAAACTCACTCTTCATTCTTCTGTTTTTCTTCACTTCTTTACTGTTGCAATTATTCAGTCATGTACTGTTAAAATTGTAGAGGAGAGGAAAACAGTACAACAGATGTTTTGTTGTTGTTTTTTTGTTTTTGTTTTTTTTATCCATGCAACCTGCACTCAGGTTGAGAACTAGAGAAAGAAGACAATACCGCATCTCAAAAGAAAGTGGTTTCCTCAAAGGTGTTGTGGAGCAGTTCATTTTTTTATTTTTTATTATTAATCTATTTTGCATTATTTCCATTGCACTGGATAGGAGGAATAAGTTTTACTTTAAGTGTTTACTATTTAAGTGTTACTGTGTTTTTGAGCAAGATGAGAAAAGGACAAAATTTATTAGTATTTATTGTTGTTTCTGTGGGGATTTAGACGTGGGTTTATGTTGGTATTTTGACTACTTATTTTTGTTTTACTCAAGCCTTGATGGGACTAATTGTGAATTCACAGCTTGAAAGCTTAAATTGATAATAAGAAATGTTGCGTAAGTAGAATAAATGACATGTTAGTATATATTTAAGTAGAAAATCATAGTTTTAAACTGTAATAATATTACTGATTTTGCTGCATTTTTAATTAAATAAATCCAGCTTTTCTGATCATACTGTATAAGACTGATTTCAAACACATAAAAGCATCTTACAGACCCAAACTTTTAAACACTGGTGTATATTTATAAAATAGACTCTTGCGTGTAGGCCTAATTGTTTATGTTTATTGATATTATTACTGCAGTATACCTTGTGTTATATATGAATGTAAACTAACTAGTAGTGATCAAAAAATCCCACACAAAATATATATATAATATATATATATATATATATATATATATATATATATATATATATATAATATATATATATATATAATTTTAAAGAATGGAGTGGTAAATATTTTATTGTTCAAATACTGGTGCAGATTAAATTATTACTGGGATTTAAAAAAAAAAAAAAAATAAAAAAAATCAACAGCGAAATGGAATGCATGACTGCTCATTCTGTCAAGTTCTGTCACTTGCAGAAGTTCTCTGATTGCTCTGCCATTGTGGGTCTGATTACAGATGACGATGACAGGGAGTATAGAGAACTGATCCAGGACATTGTGGACTGATGCCAATGGAACTGCCTCCAGATAAATGCAGGAAAAACTAAGGAGCTGATGGTGGATTTCCGCAGGCACAAACACTCTTCATTACCACTAGTGAAGATTCAGGGAAAGGACACTGAGAGAGTAGATTTTTATGAATACTTGGGTGTTCATCTGAACAATAGAGGCAGAGTAGACTCTTTTTGTTGAGGAGATTAAGGTCTTTTAGAGTGCGGGGAGCACCACCTTTTTTGACTCTGTGGTGGACTCTGTGGTGGCCTCTGCCATCTTCTATGGAGTGGTCTGCTGGTGTAGCAGCATCTCTACTGCAGACAGGAAGAGATTGATCAGGAAGGCCAGCTCAGTCTAGGTGATGCCACTGGACACAGTACAGGAGGTGGAGGAAAGGAGGATGGTAGCTAAGCTAACATTCTTGCTGGAGAACAAACTCTTACATCCTAAATGTTTGAAGGAGTAATACCGAAGGTCTTTTCTCTCTGCTGCTATCAGATGTTAAAATCAGAGCTGCTCCCAGTGAACCAATTACCATATTATAAGTGCAATTTGCTTGTTTAAATTTTTATTTTGTATTAAATAGATTTTCTTTGCTGCTGTAACTTAGAAAATTCCCCACTGTGGGACAAATAAAGGTTTTATAAATCAATCAATTAAAACATAATGTATAGGGTGTATATACATACAATATTTTAGTTTAGAAGTATTTGTTTTATTAACCTCCAATATGTAGAATTGGATTTTAGTTATTGGTCACTCATATAGTGTCCTGACATGCTGTTCCTCTCTGTTACATCCCACAAATGCAATTTCATCCTCCTCTCCAGCAGTAGCTCATAGCGTCAGAGACAGATGATGTGCCAGAGGTCGTCCAAAGAGTAATAGAAGTTTTATACTCTGTAGCACTGTACTCCAGCATTAGCAGGGGTCCCTCTGGGGCTGAATGGGGGCTGGTGGAGATCATCTCTGGTGCCAAACGGAAGCAGAAACGGGTCATAGACAGAGAGCTCTGCAGCACTGGTGATGACTCACTTGTTCAGAAGACACTGAAGTTCAAAAAATGCTTGCTGTATTTTCCAATGTTGGGCTGACAATCGGTTAATTTTTGCTCAGTATTTTATTTGGATAAAGGGAAAAATGTTTCCCATATCCTTGTTGTTAAGGTCAAAGGTCATGTGCTAGCTCACACTCTAATGTGAACTCCATATTCTCCTGTATAATACTATGTGGTCCGTAAAAGCGTGCAAAAGTGCAAAATCATCTGACATATTTTGGAAACTCGTCAAATTAGACAGATGCCAAAATGGAGATTGTTTGTTATGCCTTCAATCTCAAAAACATAACTAAGCAAAGTAAAAAAAAAGGCTGGTCTGACTGCCCATACATTATTTTTAGATACATTATATGAAGATGTGAGTATATAATATGATAGATCTTGAGAAATGTGTATTTGTTCATCTTTCAATCATCACTGTATTGCACATGTATTGAAATATGTATTGAGTATTTAAACTACAGAGCTTTGATCACAAACAAAGCATTTAGACATCATCTTACTTAGACATATAGAGTGACAACTGGTATTAATATGCACTTTATGCAAGTAGTCTGCTATACTGTTATAAAGATCTCAATGATTTACATTACATGCTTTCACAATTTTGTAGTTTTGACCATATATATATATATATATATATATATATATATATAAATAAACCCGATTCCAAAAAAGTCGGGACACTGTACAAATTGTGAATAAAAACAGAATGCAATGATGTGGAAGTTTCAAATTTCAATATTTTATTCAGAATACAACACAGATGACATATCAAATGTTTAAAATGAGAAAATGTATCATTTTAAGGGAAAATAAGTTGATTTTAAATTTCATGGCATCAACACATCTCAAAAAAGTTGGGACAAGGCCATGTTTACCACTGTGTGTCATTCCCTCTTCTTTTTATAACATTCTGCAAACGTCTGGGGACTGAGGAGACAAGTTGCTCAAGTTTAGGAATAGGAATGTTGTCCCATTCATGTTTAATACAGGCTTCTAGTTGCTCAGCTGTTGCTCAGCTGTCTTCTTTGTCGCTTCTTCCTCTTTATGATGCACCAAATGTTTTCTATGGGTGAAAGATCTGGACTGCAGGCTGGCCATTTCAGTACCCAGATCCTTCTTCTACGCAGCCATGATGTTGTAATTGATGCAGTATGTGGTCTGGCATTGTCATGTTGGAAAATGCAAGGTCTTCCCTGAAAGAGACGACGTCTGGATGGGAGCATATGTTGTTCTAGAACTTGGATATACCTTTCAGCATTGATGGTGCCTTTCCAGATGTGTAAGCTGCCCATGCCACACGCACTCATGCAACCCCATACCATCAGAGATGCAGGCTTCTGAACTGAGCGCTGATAACAACTTAGGTTGTCCTTGTCCTCTTAGTCCGGATGACATGGCGTCCCAGTTTTCCAAAAAGAACTTCAAATTTTGATTCGTCTGACCACAGAACAGTTTTCCACTCTGCCACAGTCCATTTTAAATGAGCCTTGGCCCAGAGAACGCCTGTGCTTCTGGATCATGTTTAGATATGGCTTCTTTTTTGACCTATAGAGTTTTAGCCAGCAACGGCGAATGGCACGGTGGATTGTGTTCACTATAATGTTTTCTGGAAGTATTCCTGAGCCCATGTTGTGATTTCCATTACTGTAGCATTCCTGTATGTGATGCAGTGCCGTCCAAAGGCCCGAAGATCACGGGCATCCAGTACGGTTTTTCAGCCTTGACCCTTACGCACAGAGATTGTTCCAGATTCTCTGAATCTTTTGATGATATTATGCACTGTAGATGATGATAACTTCACACTCTATGCAATTTTTTTCTGAGAAACTCCTTTCTGATATTGCTCCACTATTTTTCGCCACAGCATTGGGGGAATTGGTGATCCTCTGCCCATCTTGACTTCTGAGAGACACTGCCACTCTGAGAGGCTCTTTTTATACCAATCATGTTGCCAATTGACCTAATAAGTTGCAAATTGGTCCTCCAGCTGTTCCTTATATGTACATTTAACTTTTCCGGCCTCTTATTGCTACCTTTCCCACCTTTTTTGGAATGTGTAGCGCTCATGAAATCCAAAATGAGCCAATATTTGGCATGAAATTTCAAAATGTCTCAACTTCAAAATTTAATATGTTATCTATATTCTATTGTGAATAAAATATAAGTTTATGAGATTTGTAAATTATTCCATTCCTTTTTTACTCACAATTTGTACATTGTCCCAACTTTTTTGGAATCGGGTTTGTGTGTGTATATATATATATATATATATATATATATATATATATATATGCTTCACCTCTGAATCAAACTGAGGTGTATACTATGAGCCACAAAGCTCTAAGTATCACATATGTAAAAAAAATAAATAAATGTAGATCACAATCGATTGTACTTTAGTGCAAATTCATCTGACTTTTTCCTGAAACTAGTCAAATTAGGGGGCGTTTACACAACACCATTTTCAACTAAAAAAAGATACTTGTTTATGAATTTTGGGCATTCATGTATACAACAACGGCATTGGGGGCTTGAAAAAGCAAACCTTGGAAACCGGCCTTTAAAGTGTAAGTTTTTGAAAATTATACCGTTATTGTGTAAACTATGAAAACGCAAATTTGTGAAATCAGTGATGTCACGTGCATGTGTGTTATGTATTTAAACTATAGTTGTTGTTTTTTTTCGCAAGTCTGTGTGAACGGACCACTTTGACAAGGTTGTCATCTGTATTTGAAACTTTTTAGAAATGCAAAAATAATAATAATAATAATAATGTTTTCAGTACATTGTTGTCATGTAAACCAACCATTAGACATATGCCAACATGGAGAGACTGTGGCATTTCATCTTACTTTTTGTTCATATTATTGTCAGCAACTGCACCAAATTGCATATCTTTGTTCAGTTTGAGGTGTGTGTGTGTGTGTTTTGTTTTTTTGTTTGTTTGTTTTTCCTCCTTGAGTTCCTAAGCTCCATATTATCCTACTGTATTTCATACAATGCGGGCCATAACAGTCAGATGTATCAAATATGATACATCAACAAAATGTCAACAAAAACACATCTGCAGATATTTTGTTTCAAATTCATGTCATCTTTTAGTGTGCCATACCATACAAAAAAATAGTCAGTTTCAGCATGTCATACTAATAACTGCATGTTGTTGTGCCTATAGTGTAGTTCAATGATATATTAATACATTTTCCCCTTTGTCCCTCAATTTTGAGCCCAATTCTTGCTTGTTTATCATTCTAATAACTTCACCAGCTTGTTTTCTTTATGAATAATTTATAATCACTTTTGGGAAATGTATGGGATGGCATGTTCGGTTCCTATCATTTGCACCTTGGTTCCAGGGCAGCTTAAATCTATTTTATTCTTGTCACAGACATTAGCTAACCTCCACTCTGATCATTAATTTCACATTTAGCCGTAGCAGCGGCAAAAATGGACTCCCTTATCTAATCAAATCTTGAGGATTAGTCCTGTGATGCTTTCAACACAAGCATTTGCACCATCCGCTCCCGTATATGATAAGCTCAAAGGGGTTATTGGATAACAACCACAGCTCATGCTTAACATCTCAAAGCAATTCTGCAGCGATTACACACACAAAATTGGGGGATGGGGGTTATTGAGGCTTGGTGTTGTTTCCCAGTTTAAGCGTTTTCTGCACATGGCACCTGATACACCTGTTTATTTTATCAGTATCCATTTCATGCATTATGCATCATGATTTTAAAAGGAGCTGATAATGAAATTCAAGTTTTCAATTCAATTCAAGTTTATTTTTATAGCACTTTTCACAATACAGAAAATTAAGTTTCTACAATATACTGTATGTAGTAGTAGCTTATCAGTGGTGACTGTCTGTTAATGTACAAATGGCAGAAATGTATGGAAAAATCAATTAAAGACATAATCAAAAAGACGACTAACACTATCAATAGCAATTATTATATGTTGCAATCAAAATTATAGCAAAATTTGGTAGTTCTGTATGTTGTTTCAGGGTTGGCATCATCTGAGGTCCTCTGAGGGGTTGGCATCATCTCTTCTCAGGTGTTCGTGATCCAAACTGAAGCTTGTGTAAATCCTAGTTACCCCCGTTACCTAGTCAATCCCATAGCAAAAACAGAGAAACAAATAGAGACATAATTAGTGTAGCTGCTATTCCAACCAAGCAAAATGTATTTGTTTAACCCAAGCTAAATAATAATAATAATATGCATTTGATCAGATATAAGTGCAGTACAAGATTGTGGGATGTATTATTTGAATGGTTGGCCAAAGAGATGTGTCTTTAATCTAGATTTAAACAGAGAGAGTGTATCTGAACCCCGAATGTTATCAGGCAGGCTATTCTGAGTTTGGGAGCCAAATGTGAAAAAGCTCTACGTCCTGCAGTGGACTTTGCTATCCTAGTGTGGTGGGGAAGCCCATTACTTTCCCTAATAATTATGTGGGTCGTAAGCCAATTGGCTGTCATTATGGGGATATAAAGGGCGGTAGACCTGTGCTTGAGGTCAGCGTCATTGTCAACGTCACTAACGCGTCGCGAACGCTGTACTGTGGCTGCTTCCGGCATTAGGTGTGGACATTGGAGAGAGTAAGCTCCGATTGCATGATTGCCTTTCCCTCGCGTATCGTTCGAATCAGCTGTTCTGTTTCTCGTGCGGGTCTCGCACTGCTGCTGTGGCTGCCGTCGTTGTGTGTGTGACTATGCATACATCAGATGCGTCATCGGTATGTCTAATAGGCGTTTGCTAAGTTGGGTGAGGGGTTAACGTATAATAGTAGTATTAAATGGTAACATTCTGTTTTTATTTCAGGTGCTCCCCTTGAAATATTGAAAGTGTTGACTGCTAGTCCGGGCGCATTTCACGTCCTGCCCACGGATAACATTGCTGTTTTGTTTTGTGTTGATTTTGTTTTATAGTTCTATTTTTGTTTGTCTTTATTTATATTTGGTTAAAAGTGATATTCTCTGCTATTCTTTGTCTTCGTATTTTCTATTAGTTTTCTGTGTATTTATTTTTAGTTGATTCCTATTTTCCAAAGAACCTTATCCTCGTTCTTGGGTTTATTTTTGCAGCTCATCATTTTGTTGGCTGTTCGATTAATTGTATATTTTGTTAAATGTGATCTTTTCCCTCCTTATTTATCTATCTAGTTTGTATTTTTTTCTTTCTTCTTTCTTTTTTTATTGTAAACCGTTAAAAACCAACTGTTTCTATTGTGCATCCTCTTGATTTTTTTTTTTTTTTTTTACTTATTCGTTGTTATTTGAGGGCAAATAGGCCTTGTCTATTTCTTTTGCAGTTTGGTTAATTCTTATTGTTTGTGTTTTGATCAATTAGTTTAAATTAACATGAGGGCAGTTCAGTGTCATGTTTAATAATTCTGTGTGTATCTTAGTGATTCTTTATTGAGATTGCTCTGTTTTTGTGTCACAGGATCTGGGTGCCAAAGGCAGGGAGGCCGGCTCTATTCCCTTCTAGTGGTGGTGGTGTTATTCACAGTGTGCTGTGTGTGTGTGTGTGTGTGTGTGTGTTTGCGTGCACTGGTAAAAGGAATGATTTCTGACAGCCTGACCCTGCTGGTAAGCCCCAGTTAGCTGGTGTTCTTGTGACATTCGTAGAGCTAAACTCTTATGATGCGCTGTGCTTTGGCTGAGGCCGATATGTTTTTTTAATGATTGTTTTAAAGGGACTCTGATTTAATAAAGTAAATTGTTTTGTATTGTTGCCCATGTCTCTGAGCGTTTATTTGGTGGACGAACTTGCGTGTCCTTTAGAGGGACCAATTTCTCTGGGTGGGATTTCCAGAGTGGCGTAGTTTGGCAAAATTATCCTCTACATACACCCGTGGGTTGCCACACTAGGTACTACCAAAAGTCTAGAGTTTTGCGACCTTAGGGAGCGTGATGGATTTTAGCGTGAAAAAAAGCTAATTAGGTACGCAGGAGCTAACCCATTAAGGGCCTTATAAGCAAGTAATAATATTTTGTAACTGATACGGAACTTAATAGGTAGCCAGTACGGAGACTGGAAATTTGGGGTAATATGATCATATTTTTTGACCTGGTAAGGACTCTAGCCGCTGAATTTTGGACTAGCTTTAGCTTGTTTATTAAAGATGCAGGACAACCACCTAGCAGTGCATTACAATAGTCCAGTCTAGAGGTCATGAATGCATAGATTTTCTGCATCAGAAACAGGTAGCATGTTTCGTAGCTTGGCAATGTTTCTAAGATGGAAGAATGCTGTTTTTTGTAACATGGGATATATGATTTTCAAAAGACAAGTTGCTGTCTAATATAACACCCAGGATTTTGACTGTAGAGGAAATAACAGTACATCCATTTAGTTGCAAATTGTAATGCAAGAGATTCTGTGTACTGCTTTTTGGTCCAATAAGTAATATCTCTGTCTTATCCTAATAAATAGTTGAAAATTATATATTTTTTAACACAATCTGTTAGCTTAGATAGTTTAGAAGTTGCATCTGGTCTAGTTGAGATACATAGTTGAGTATCCTCAGCATAACAGTGGAAATGAATCCCGTATTTTCTAATAATATTACCAAGGAGCAACATGTTGAAAATAGCAGAGGACCTAGGACAGATCCTTGTGGCCCTCCATACTTTACTGTAAAATTTGTAATTTTAACATGTGCAATTTCTGTGCTATGATGGGGCCTGAAATCTGACTGAGATCATTTTTATTTATTTATTTATTATTATTATTATTATTATTATTATAAATGTATTTATTTATTTTTGCAGGAAGGAGCACAATTGAGCAGACACAATTTTACTAAAACATTTTAGACATTAACAGAAGATTTGAAATGGGTCTGTAATTTGACAGTTCATTAGGATGTAGTTGTGGTTTCTTAGGAGGCTTAATAACTGCCAGCTTGAATGGTTTTGGAATGTGACCTAAAGATAATGACGAGTTAAAGGGATAGTTCACCCAAAAAGGAAAATTATGTCATTAATGACTCACCCTCATGTCGTTCCAAACCAGTGGGACCTCCGTTCATCGTCGGAACACAGTATAAGATATTTTAGATTTAGTCCGAGAGCTTTCTGTCCCTCCATTGAGAATGTATGTACGGTATACTGTCCACGTCCAGAAAGGTAATAAAAACATTTTCAAAGTAGTCCATGTGACATCAGAGGGTCCGTTAGAATTTTTTGAAGCATCGAAAATACATTTTGGTCCAAAAATATCAAAAACTACGACTTTATTCAGCATTGACTTCTCTCCCGGGTCTGTTGAGAGCGCGTTCACAGCACTGCAGTTTAGTGATATCCGGTTCGCGAACGAATCACTCGATGTAACCGGATCTTCTTGAACCAGTTCACCAAATTGAACTGAATTGTTTGAAACGGTTCACGTCAACAATAAGCATTAATCCACAAATGACTTAAGCTGTTAACTTTTTTAACATGGCTGACACTCCCTCTGAGTTCAAATAAACCAATATCCCGGAGTAATCCATTTACTCAAAAAGTACACTGACTGAACTGCTGTGAAGAGAGAACTGAAGATGAACACGAGCCGAGCCAGATAACGAACGAAACATTGACTCGTTCTCGAGTCAAGAACCGTTTCTGTCGGACGCGTCCGGTTCGATAACCGAGGAGCTGATGATACTGCGCATGGGTGATTCAGCGTGAAGCAGACTGACACACAGCGCGTCTGAACCAGCCTGGTTCTTTTGGTGATTGATTCTGAACTGATTCTGTGCTAATGTTATGAGCGCGGGTAAACCGAAGGCTTGAATCAAGGGAAACATCGCCAATGAAGTCATTACCTCGAGCGCAAAAGAACTGGTGAACCGTTTTCGGCAACCGGTTTATTGAATAAAACTGTCCGAAAAGAAACCGGTTCGCGGAAAAGAACAGAACTTCCCATCACTACCGGTGATCCGAAAACCGATGCAACCGGTTCTTGACTCGAGAACAAGTCAATGTTTCGTTCGTTATCTGGCTCGGCTTGGTGTTCATCTTCAGTTCTCTCTTCACAGCAGTTCAGTCAGTGTACTGTTTGAGTAAATGAATTACTCCGGGATATTGGTTTATTTGAACTCAGAGGGAGTGTTAGCCATGTTAAAAAAGTTAACAGCTTAAGTCATTTGTGGATTAATGCTTATTGTTGACGCGAACCGTTTCAAACGATTCAGTTCGATTTGGTGAACTGGCTCAAGAAGATCCGGTTACATCGAGTGATTCGTTCACGAACCGGATATCACTAAACTGCAGTGTTGTGAACGCGCTCACAACAGACCCGGGAGAGAAGTCAATGCTGAATAAAGTCATAGTTTTTGATATTTTTGGACCAAAATGTATTTTCGATGCTTCAAAAAATTCTAACGGACCCTCTGATGTCACATGGACTACTTTGAAGATGTTTTTATTACCTTTCTGGACGTGGACAGTATACCGTACATACATTCTCAATGGAGGGACAGAAAGCTCTCGGACTAAATCTAAAATATCTTATACTGTGTTCAGAATATGAACGGAGGTCTCACGGGTTTGGAACGACATGAGGGTGAGTCATTAATGACATAATTTTCATTTTTGGGTGAACTATCCCTTTAATAATATTGAGAAGCGGCTCTTCTGCTACAGGTAAAAACTCTTTCTGTAATTTAGTGGTTACAGGATCTAATAAACATGTTATTGGTTTAGATGCCATGATAAGTTAATTTATCTCTTCCTGTCCTATAGTTGTAAAGCACTGCAGATTTTCTTTGGATGCGATGAATGAAGCTGAAGTATTAGACGCTGTAGAATCTAAATTTGTTATTGTATTTCTGATGTTATCTTTTTTATCTGTGAAGAAATTCATAAAGTCATTACCATTAAAATGTGAGGGAATATTTAGATTGGGTGGCATCTGGTTATTTGTTAATCTAGCCACTGTACTAAATAAAAACCTGGCATTGTTTTGCTTATTTTCTATGAGTTTGTGGATATGCTCCACCCTGGCAGGCCCTTAGAGCCTGTCATCTCTGAAATTGCACCAAATGAAAGTCTTCAGGTATACAGAGACATTTTCTGATGCAAATACATATATATACATATATATATATATATATATATAAATATATATATATATATATATATACACACTATTTTTATTTTTAGTTTTTTTATCCAATCAAAAGCAGTAAATTATTTATTTGTTGTTGCTGTTCGATTTATATTAAGACTGTCACTTTAAGAGAATGCACTGATCCAGTGCACTGATACAGTACGTTCAGCCAGCTATGTCTGCTATAGGATACTTACCAAGATGGAAATTTTGACATAATTTTTGTGTGAATTTGTCCATTCAAACACAATACTTCAGAGAGAGCTTAATATTTGCGTGTGTTCCAGGACGTGGGTTTGCATGCTTCGGATGACCGCTCGCACAAGCTCGCGTCCTCCGGCTCTTAAATGTTTAAACTGGCAAAATTAAATGAGTTTAGTTTCAACACAGAAATCACAGTGTGCTGTTCAGGTCTCTCCTGTGCACCCGGGTGATAAAAAACTAAATAAATGGCTGCTCATATTCCAGCATACAGCATTCGCATTGAACAAGAGTGAATGGTTTGTCCATGGTTTTTTTTTTTTTTCATCGCTGTTGTTGTAATGTACTGGGAAGCCAGAATGCACATCCATCAACAGAAACATGCATTATCCGAACCCTGTTTTTTTTACGTGTTATTTAGAAGAAACATCTCAGGTTACGTATGTAACCATGGTTCCTTGAGCAAACGAGACGCTGCGCCGGAAATGCTTCGGGGAACGCCCCCAGGGTGAACTGCTCTGAGTGACGTCAGAGACCAGGAAGCTTAAAAGCACGTGTAGCGAAGCCGGCATTAGCCTCAAGGGATGAAGCAAGCGCTGACAGAGATGCCAGAAGTGTGGCACTGTGACGCAGCATCTCGTTCTCTCAAGGAACCATGGTTACATACGTAACCTGAGACGTTCCTCTTCAGGAACTCGAGCTGCTCCGGAAACGCTTTGGGGAATGAGAATGCCCACGCCGCAAGACTTACAAATCTCTGCCTAGTGTGGGAGACTGCACAGCTAGGGCGAGAGAACAGAAGAGACTGGAGTGGCTCGCATATCCAGTCCGTAAAACCTCACAAAGGTTAAGGGCGTGGACCAACCCACAGCATCGCAGATGTCCCACATAGAGACACCTGCTAGGAAGGCCTTAGAGGCTGCCACACCTCTAGTGGAGTGAGGCTTGACCCCCAGGGGAGAGGGGATGCCAGAGGACTCATAAGCTAAGGCAATGGCATCTACTATCCACCGACTGAGGGTCTGTTTCATAGCTGGAAGACCTCTCTTAGGGGGACCATAGCAAACAAACAACTGGTTCGCCCTTCTCCACAGGGCAGCTCTGTGGACGTAGATTACGCTTCCTCTGGTCTGGCTCCCTGAAGGGAGGAGGACTGAAGGCCTGGAGTACGACAGGCCGTGGAGTAGATGAGGGGACCATAGGGACATACCCCACTCGAGGGTAGAGAAAAGCTTTGGCCAGACCGGACGCAAAATCTATGTAGGACGGGGCCACAGAAGGGGCCTGTAGGTCCCCGACTCACTTGAGAGAAGACTGTACCAATCGGGCAGTTAACTGGGTCGAGCTGACGGTCTCCGAAGCAAGAAGAAAAAAGCTTCCATTTCGAGGCGTACAGTTTCCTCGAAGAGGTAGCTCTGGATTGGAGGATGGTCTCAACAACCTCGGTTGAGAGACCAGAAGCTACGAGTTGTGCCCCCTCAGAGACCACACCCATAACTTCCACAGCCCCGGGCAGGGATGTGTATGTGTGTGGTAATTGTGCAATTAACACAAAATGTACAATTTCACTAAAGGCATGTCATTTCAGTGTAATAGTGTCTTAAGGAATTTGCTTAATTCAATCAAGATCCTTCTTTTTTAGAGCTTTCTTCTTTTCAGTGAATTAGACTTTGCAGTGTTTCAGCATGCACATTTGTAAAGCATAACCCTAATTTGTAAATTGCTCTCATAGTTTTCTTTATTTTGCTTTTTATTTGTCTTTTTATCTTTCAAATGACAAGGCTTAATTAGCACAGTTATGAATAATTCCCTGCTATGCATGCTTTTCTGAGACATCCTAAGAAATGTGCTACTGGTTGAATACACATCTTGAAAGGAAATCTTCTTATGTCTCACGCATAGATATGAACACAGCTTGTCTCTGCAGTTCAGTGATTATGCATCTGTTCTTCGTGTGGTGGGATTACACTGAAACTAATTTAGCAAGAATCACTGTTGATGCACTTTTGATGCTACCTGGAGTATTATCACGCCTCACTGGCTCTGAGTTTCCATGAATGAACGAAAGAGTTATTGGAAAATGTATTTTTAAAGGGGACCTATTATGCAAAATTCACTTTCATGTGTTGTTTGGACATAAATGTTTGTTGGCAGTGTATGTACACAACCACTCTATAATGATAAAAATACATTTATTGCTTTTTTTTTCCCATAAGTAATAAGCAGTGTCTCCCAACTACCTGTTTTTAGCATTGCTGCTAATGTGATGTCACATTAGCCACAGGCCCCGCCCACGAAAGTTGACAGACACTGCCATTCTAACTTAGAACCACCCTGAGCAAGTTCACAGTGAGTTGTATGCAGTCCGCCATTGCTGCACTGATGAGAATGTCTCCAAGCGTTTTAGGTGTTCTGTAGCTCTCTCCATTTACTCCTGAAATCTGAGCCACTGAAGACGAGGTGGATTAATTTTGATTTTGAAGAAAATGCTCCCTCAACTCTACCGAAATTTGTTTATGTCTGTGTGAATCATTTACGTATTGCTTTGTTAATGAGGGTCATAAGCAGGTTTTGCACAAAAGTTGCTCCTGAAGGATGGAGCAGTGCCAACTGTCCATGATCCAGCTACACCTCCAGAAGAAGTATCACCCGTTTGTTTTCCAAATTGCCTTTCTGAAAGACCTTATTGGCACTCTGTAAGGCTAATGTTGCTAAAGCTACCATTGTCTGTCTGTTTTCACTGATGCTGCCTTTACGTGCTACCAGAATAATCATGAATTGGAAAGTGGGAATTAAAATTACAAATTAAACAAATCACAATTAGACATCTTTAATCACTCCATCCCATCTTCTGTATAATGGCTTATAACATTTGTATGGCACCATGAGTTATTTTTTTTTTACTGCGCCATGCTCCAGTCTGTGTAATTTATAAAGTGCATTTTTTTATGCACAGTACAATCAGAAGACTGACTTTTAAACCAGTGCATTTTCTGTAAAGATAACAGGCTTGTACTAATAGTGGAGTGTTTATTTGCAAAGGCTAACACCAGTATTGCTGGAGCTTGAGCTCTTGAAGCTCTGCCCTCTTCTCCCGGTGCACCAGCTCATTAAAAGGGAAAGACAAAAACAGCACGTTTTGGCTCATACCCTAAAAGTGGCTAATTTAACAAGCTATAAAAAAATGATCTGTAAGGTATTTTGAGTTAAAACTTCACATACACACAGATAGATCCAGATCTTTTATAGGCTATTTGTTTATGTTGTATGTTTATAAGCTATGTGTCTTTGTCTCTGTGACAACCCAGAGAAGTTGCAAACATCAGAACTGTGATTATGCATCTGTTCTCCGTGTGAACACTTAATGTGTGTGTGTGTTTAAATCCTCGTGTCCTGTTCCTCATTCCCTCTTTCTTAACTGTCTCTGCTATCACTGCAAATGCAAAGTGGCAAAAAGGCCAAAAACAAAAAGAGTGGGCAAGAAAAGTGTGATGGATCTAGAATCCACTTCCTGTCTGACACTGCAGCGGGTCTGATCCTGGCCCAGAGAGTATTATGGAGCTCTGTGAATGAGCCATCAAGCTTAAAGGACTCTCAGTTTCTGATTTACAGCTATACAAGAGCGATACATCTGAAGAAACTCTGCTTACTCAGCTTATCTGCTGCCAACAGCCAGCCAAGATGTTACATTTAGCACCGTGAGGAAGATCGAGTAGTGTTACTGCCTGAAGGGTTTTGGCTGAAAAAGAACAACAATAGGGAAGGAGGGCAGAGAAAGCCATAAAGCCTCTAAAAGGATGTTGTGCTAAACAGAATCTATTTTCGTGGCCAGGTTATATGCCTGCGTTTGAAAGTGTAACGCCATTACATCTGACAACACAATCTGTAACTTTCAACAATTCAATGCTACTGGAAATAGCAGAATAAAGATGGTTTTGAAAACTTCAACGTGGTTATTCTGGAGGTATTCGCACAATCATTCATATTCATATACAGGAAAATGCTAATTGTTTTCCATCATGGCTGCCTTAAATCTGATTGGCTGGCTTGTATTAAAAATAAGTTTGTGATGGTGGAGGATAACATGCAGTGTCACAACTAAAGTGTGATTTTTGTGTGTGTGTGTTTGTGTGTGTGTGTGATTGTGTAGCAGTCTTTCAGAATAAGCACTGCTTGTTTGCGAAATTATTCTAGAGATTGTATAATTGGAGAAGACATCACCATCTCTGCTGCAAATGACATGAACTTATAAACAGAGAAGCATTTTCTTAAGCTTCTCTATGAATGGGGCCACTACCAGAACTTTCTGCACGTCCTTGTTTCTGACCTGGTTCAGTCGGCTCAGCCCAAGCGATCATGGGAGTGTACACATCTCCATAGTGTGGAGGGCCTGCTAGTGTTTGGTGGATGCATACCAACACTCCATTCCATAAAGCACGACTGACTAGATGATGGTCATGTAAATATAACGTGCATGATGGTGAGATCAAATCTCTGAGTGGAGAAATGGATGTCAGAGTCCTTGTGCATTTTGTACAGTAGTGTGTGTGTGTGTATATATATATATAAATATATATATATATATATATATAACATATATATATATAATATATATATATATAAAATATTATATATATTTTGTTAGATAAGAAAAAAATTTTATATGATATTCAAATAACGCAATACTTCACCACTCTATATATTATATATTGCACTGTTGAGATATTAATTAGTTTTTTTTTTTTTTCAGACAGATCATCCTTATGGTAAAGACTTCATTTAACTTTAGTGTTCTGGGGAAAGTCAGTCAGTCGGTTTTAGAAACAACACTGTGGACAAAAATGAAGTATTCCTTATCCTATGCAAGTTTGCTTCTAAAGCTAATATGGCTTTTTAAAAGATTTTTACATACTGGAATTTTATGTCTCAAGTCAATTATCTCCATTCTCAACACCTTAAAAACATCTTATAGCACCAACACATGCAAGCCATCTTATTGCACCTAGTTAGGACACAGCCAGTGTTTTAATGAAACCATCACCCATCCATTCCACTCCAGTCCTTTATCTCCATTTCAATCCTTTCTGTCTACTCTTCAACTATATTTTCCTTTACTTCACCTCCCACCCTCTTTGGGTTTGTCCTCGCTGCCTCTCTTCAGCCAAAGAGATAGTGATAGCGAACAGAAACGGCTGCCTAGTCAAAACTGCAAGCGCTCTTATCGGCAACCAAAAGTGGCGGATGGACAGGCCCAAACGCTGGCAGAGGGTTAAAAACTATTGTGTCACCCTGAACGATGCCAAGAGCTTGTGCCAAGCTCAGAAACCCGTGCACGTTTAGAGCACACAACAGAGTGGTTTGAGCCTGCCAAGCTCGCAAATGAATAGCATTAAGTAGGGCGGAAGGATGCTGTAGTGGTGGGGAGAGACGTTAAGATGTAATGTTTAATCACACCGGCCGATTGGACGACCGGGATTGAGGGGATTCGAAGGGTAAAGAGCCACATAAACGTGACGTGATCAGCATGGCGAGACAGAAGTTCACACAAGGACATTGTTGTTTAGGATGAACTGAGGGAAATGAATACCCTTCAAAAGAGGATGACAGTCATTATGTTGGTGACAATGGCCTGTGCAGATTTTTGTGGCCCTGTTTATTCTGAATAGTTTCAGTGACCTTAAAAAAAGAATGTAAAGCAGGATTCAGATGGAATATCATCTGAATATTTAATCAAAGCTACAATGCAGAAACAAAAAAATAAAAGTTGAGGGGACTTACATGAAATATTGCATAATTTCTTAAAATAATCAAGATTAGAATAAAATAAAATATTAAATTAAATATAATAAATGAAATGTATATCTACATTTAAACAATAATCAATTTAATTGATTTCCAAGTCCTCAAACTGAACATAGTCTTAGCCAGAATTCCATTGCTTTGCAAAGCAAATTAATTTGGACAAAAAACAGTTAATTATATGTAAAGGGATACTCCATCCCGAAATGAAAATTTTGTCATTATTCACTTACCCCCATGTCGGTCCAAACCTGTAAAAGCTTTGTTCGTCTTCAGAACACAACTTAACAAAAATTTTAAGAAAAAAACCAGGTTTTATTAAACCTTTTAGGACATGCGCCCCCCACGTTTGTCTAATTTCAACCGGCAAGACACCGGCAAGACTCTCACGCCCTCCCCCCCAATATTATTCACACAGAATTACTTTATTAACAATAACATAAACGCAAATATCCATTAAAACTATTAAAGCACCGAATTTTTTTTCTTTTGCGAAATTTTTTCTTTACTGTTTACATTCACTTAAAACAACCGACTGTGCTTAGAAGGATACTTGTCAAGACAACCATTGGTATTCACCCGCTGTCTGAGACCGACTGTGCTTAGAAGGATACTTGTCAAGACAACCATTGGTATTCACCCGCTGTCTGAGAAGGCTACGGCTATTTGTTTGTGCACTTCACATGTGTGCGTGTGTGGTGCACATAGAAAAGATTTATTATAGCGCGGAGTACCGCATTGAGATGTCTTGGGCTTAAATGGCTTAAAATTACTTTAGTGTTTAAACTGACAAGACTTAAAACACGAGAGAATGAAAAACTTTCTTGAGGAAACATCACTTGCCTGATCGTTAAGATAGTTTTGCGGGGCTAAGGTGACAGATGGGGGGCTGAAACCCACCTAAAAAGGGTTTAGAACCGCCCCTGGTATAGCGTGCGTAATTATACTGAAACAGAAAATATAACCAGTTTACCTGATTCAATGTTATGGCTGAGCGTGTTTCTGAGATAACAACATGCCAGTCCGTAGTTGGATTTCCGACACGGCTAACTGTTAATCATCCTACACTGTCAATAAGCATGACTGATACTCGAGCCAACTCTGCTCTAACTGCCGACTAGCAGTGGGAGTCAGATTTCCCCCTAGTGGATGGCTAAAGATTTGCTAACTCATATGCACAAATCCTTAAGGGAATGTCTCTGAATTAACTGATGCTCGTGCCCCCCTTGACAGGTGCCAGCGCCCCCCTGGGGTTGAAAACCCCTGCCATAGACTGCCAAATAAATAACAGTGTCAAGGTCCAGGAAAGTATGAAAAGCATTGTCAGAATAGTCCATCTGCCATCAGTGATTCAACCGTAACATTATGAAGTGACGAGAATACTTTTTGTAAACGAAAAAAAAAAAAAAAAAAAAAAATAATGACTTTATTCAACAATTCCTCTCCTCTGTGTCTCTCCAAATCAGCGTAGCGCCATTTTGCCAATTCTGAGATGTACGCAGATGGTGTACGCTCTTCTTCGCATTGTTTTCAGTAAATATAAACATGGATTGACACGTAAATGTAGTAATTACACCATAGATGCATATTATTAAAGTCTACTGTGTTTCACAGTCTACACACATGGCTTTTTTGGCTAGGTTTAAAGGGAAAGAGCACTTTTAGATAAACAAGGCAATAAGATGGCACTCTTTGAGGAAGAAAAACAAAGTTCTGGCAGGATTGCTTGTAATAAATATTTTAAAAAAGGAAAGGCAGTAGTGCTGACTATTTCTGTCAATGGTAAGTTTATGATAACGTAAGAAAAGTAGTTTGGATAAATGGATAAATTTGTGCTTGTGCCTTTGTGATAAACAGCCAAGGATCAGTAGCGGACTCTTCTGTGAAAGCACAGTACGCTCTGCTTCCCCTCTCAAAAGAGTCACCTAAAAGGGGAATTACCCAATTTTCAAAAGTGAAATTCTGGCCCTGAATAAATTTCTTAAATCCTGAGTGCAGTATCAATATATATAGTTATAAATGATAAAAAGAAGAATTTAAAAGGTCGGTATCGGTGATCGGAATCGGCAGATACTGCTTTCTGTGATTGACGATCGGTGATCGGCCTCAAAAATCCTGATCGGAGCACCCCTAGTCATCAAAAAAAATAAAAAATGTAAAACAAACAAAAACAAGCTGAAAAAAAGTGTTAAACTGGCAACTAGCTGAAATAAAGTAAATTATATTTTGTATTAGTTATAAATTATATTATTTATGTTACAAACTATAAATTATATTTTTACCTAATCATGGTCGAGCAACATGCCAGCTTCCATATTAGTATAGCATATGCTTTACAATGTAGTGTTAAACTTGAAGCAAGACTTTAGTGTGCCACATCCATATAAAAGCAGCAAAGTCACTTTTCTGAAGTCAGCCTTTGACTAACACAACGGGAATCAATTTGACAGTTATACTCAAGGCCTTCTGTCAGTGACAACTCATTCATTCATTGTTAGGGTGTCATATGAAAATGATGGACTGAAATGCAATTGTCATGGAGGGATATTTGAATGAACCTAATTAGATGAAAATGGATAAGAAATTCATCTGTTTGAGAAGAAGAAACAGACAGTCTGTTCTGTTTCTGTAATGTGGCTCTTGAAGTTTGTGTGGGTTAGAAGGCGTGAGATTATGGAACAGATTTCAGAACGTGAAATAAAATGAGAACTGGATAAAAAAAAAAAGGTAGAGGGAGATGGAGTTAACAGCAGAACAAGGTCTCAGCTCTGCACTTCTCTTGCACTGTAGCCTGTGTGGGTACGACTGAAGTGAATCTCAATGTGTTTGCGATGCGTGGGTGTACCTTGCATGGTAAACAGGACTGGGAGCCAAAGCTAGGTTTACACAATGACCTAAATTTATAATAGAAGGTAGGTAGTTGCTAAAATGATGTCAGAAGACTTGTAAAAATCTACATGCATGTGTGTGTGTGTGTGTGTGTATGTGTGTATGTGTGTGTGTGTGTGTGTGTGTGTATATGTATACTTATTTTTATTTATACAATAATAGTGATATATGATATATAGTATATATATAGAGTGATAACCAGAGAACCGTATATATACTATATGACATATATATATATATACACACACAACAGTGACTGATTGGCTGATAATAGTGTGATATTAGAGTGATAACAGATAACCGTTTCACCATTTGTATCACTCCACTTGTGGTATTTTACTGTACGTGATTTTACTCCAATGAAGGGGAGGAGGGGCGTGATGTGCGATGACGAATTACTCTGGCAACTTTGATACAAAATTTAATGTTGAAATGGTTCCTTACTCAATAAATGTGCTAATGTCTCAACATACTACACACCCAACAACAAATCAAAAAAAAAAAAAAAAATACTAAAAGAACTATTGAATTGGCCTTCCAGAGCTAGTCCTTGGATTCAAATGGATGCATCCATAGTTCTGCTACAGAAATAGCACAAATGGTTCAGATATAAGGGAGGCTTTGGACCTCCTGTCAAATAAAAGGGTTACTTGACCATACAGTATCTAATAGACTGAATTAGAAACTGAGGTTGCACTTTCTCTTTAGTTTGTGAGCACAATACAGGTTTGAAGTCTGAAAGAGAGCTTGTGGGAACAATATCCTGGGCCTGGACCTCTAATAACTTCTCCCTCATCATTTGGTCTGCCGAGATACCGCAGACAATTCAAGATTATATTGCACACAGAATCAGATAAAAGCCAAGACATGATGCCACAATATTGCCATTTTTGTTGTTAAAAGAAAATTATTTCAGTAATAAATAGTATCGCAAAGAATTCAAAACGAACATGATACTGAGATACAAAGCTGATGTTCTTATTGTTGAGGAAGGAACATTGATTGATTGATTGATTGATTGAATGAATGATTGACTTAGTGATTGTTGTATGGGAGTTTTTACTCCCATAAAAGTTTCTGAGGCAGATTTTGTTTTTGTTTTTAAGTCATATATTTCTGTACTCTCTCACACACACACACACACACACACACACACACATACACACACACACACAATTTGACTTTATTTATTGAAAAAAAATATATATATATTGTGACAGCTAGCCCCAGCTTCCCCTATGAAAACATATGGACTAAAGTTACCTGAGTCCTTTTCAAGTTAACAGAGCCACAATTACAACAGCACCAGGGGTGTAGGCAGTTTATTATAAAAATATAATATGTGTTAAATATATATTGTATAATATATTTTAACACAATTACAAAACTATTATAACATCTTAAATAACTAAAATATATAAAATGTGCTTTTGACTAATCCTTGATGAGTTGCATAATTCTGTAAAATGGACTTTTAAAAACTCACACTGAAGAGGGGAAAAATCTTAATGAAGATTGAACTGACCTGAGTCCGACCCCCTCCGTTAGTTACTAGTGCCTTACTTTTCCCCAAGCCCGTCCAAAAAAAAAATTTTTGCCTACGCCAATGAACAGCACAGATTAAATGTAACTTTCTTGTTGAAATATTACTGATGAAAATGCCTGCCAATGAAAAAAAAAAAAAAAAATTGATAAAAAAGTGCTTTGATTGCAAAACGATGTGAACAAACAGTTTTGTTTCAGCCATCCTATTAATTTTGTTTTGAGAAAAATGGTACAACATGAAAATAACAGACATTTAATAATCTCATGGGCGTTGTTCAGAGAGATGCCTCCGACCTGTTATTCATATTGATTACAACTTTCAAAAACATCAATCACTGATACAAAGTCATATCTGTCATTAGAGAAAAGGATGCCACTTTATATGGGATCAGTATTGAGAAAGCAGATGTTTAAAATAGAAGCTCATCAAGTAAAAGTGCTTCATTAACGCAAAGAGTCCGTGTTCAAGCACTAGGTGGCACTGTTGATTCAGGGAAATTATTGCTTTTTGCTTTTTCGAGGGGAGAAAAGAAAGAAAACATTGCAGGAGTGTTAATTATTTTGATTTTTATACCGTTTGTTTCTGGGTCACTGATGCATTATTACGTTTAAATGAAACATCTTTACCCAAATCAGGCTAAATCCATCATTATGTGACGGTGCGTGCGTTTCTCTCTCTCTCTCTCTGTGCGTGTGTGTGTGTGTGTTGGGGGGGGGGTGGTTGTTTGTGTGAAGTTGTGGTGAGTTATGGTTACTGACAGACCATCTTTAAAATTGGAGATCCCTTAGATCTATGTTCACAGATGATCATGAGAGGCAGTAGCCTAAACTGCACCGTGAAACACATCAACGTCTCCGTGGGGTTCTGTTAGCCATATGCACCGTGAAAATCATAATCTAATAGGCCTACAGCTGGCTCACACCGTGCTGCTTCTGTCTGCCTCGAACATGATGTGCTGCCCAATTAAAATCTGAAATAGTTCTGCTCTTATCTGGAAGAGCGTAGACACGTGCCTCACATGGATCGCGAATCGCATCTGACAGCTCCGTTGGAAGATACGCGCGCGATTTTATTCAACCCAGTTTGTAGCGATACGATTATAGTGATGTCACGCTACAGGCGGACGCATTTCGTGGGTACTTCAGAGCAGCTTTTAGTGATGGATATGAGTTGCACTGTAATTCTAATGGACTATTAGGCATGTCACATTGTTTGGTTAAAAAAAAAAATAAAAAAAAAAAAATTAATTAAAAACCCTTGAAGCAAATGTTTTTCCAAAAAAATAAATAAATAATATAAAATAAAATTTTATATATATATATATATATATATATATATATATATATATATATATATATATATATATATATATATATATATATTGTGAGAACAGGCTACTTCATAAACAGAGTCAACCCTTTAAGTAACCAAATTGTAAAGTAACATAATTGACTGGTGGAATCACAGTTTTGTTACAATGTCAGCATTGCTACTCTACATTGGTAACAGAGTTTGACCGTAATTTACTATTTACATTTTTTTAGCCAAAAACTTAACTTACTTGCTAGCATAAATGCTAAGAGCACATGGCACTAATGAAATCACGATTAAACTATGTTTAAAGAACCCAATGTGTGATCAGTGATAAATTATGTTTTCCTTTTGATTTGCTGTAACAGTTTTGACGTTTAAAGTGACTCTTGATGTAAGAACCTTTTTAGATTAAAATTTTCTCAGAGACAGCACACATAATTTTAGGGCTTTGGATCTTGTCAGTGAGGGAAAGTGACATCATTCCCTGTATCTTACAAAGTTGTGGGAGATAAGTCCACCAATTTAAAGTCAAAGTGGTATGCATAGGCGGAGGGTGAAACAACTTAAGTGTAAGGCTAAAAGCAGCCAAATATATCATAAACCCATATTTTTAGGCAAGAACTAGACATGGGTGTCATGTAGGCTAAGCTAAACCTGACTAAAGCTCCAAAAACTTCCCTTTGGGGACATCCTCATTTGTAAAACTGGTGTAAAAATAAAGTAAAGAAAGTATTATTATTATTATTATTATTATTATTATTATTATTATTATTATTATTATTATCATTATTACTACTAATAATTTAATTATTATTAAAAAAATCATTAGGTTAGTAAAGAAATCATCAGTCATGACAACTCTCGGAAAGGATTGTAAAAGCTTTATTGATAAAATTAGAAAAGCATGGGTTTGGTCTTAGTGGACTAGATCTACTACACTGCTGCTGCTGCTGCAGAGCAAGTAGACTTGCTTTGGCTAAATGCACAGATCATAAAAAAAGGAAACATGCCGCTTCTGCTAGAGATAGAGGAAGATCCCCCTGTAGCAGATCTAGGCAGGTGGTGCTGGGGAGGCAGTGGGCTAGCAAGAGGATACTCATTGCACTCAGGTGTGGTGAGCATGGAATGTGTCCGGTTTATAGGCATACGGTAATTATAATTAGAACCTATTTGGCTGGATACGTGATTTGGAATGAACCAATTAAAGCGCCAATAGAGTTGCATGGCTGAACTTCTAATTTCAGTCATGACAACTCTCGGAAAGAATTGTAAAAGCTTTATTGATAAAATTAGAAAAGCATGGGTTTGGTCTTGACGGACTAGATCTGCTACGCTGCTGCTGCAGAGCAAGTAGACTTGCTTTGGCTAAATGCACAGATCATAAAATAAAAGGAAACATGCTGCAGCTGCTGCTGCTAGAGAGAAAGGAAGATCCCCCCAACAAAGCAGGCTCTGAGCTGCTTAAAATATACCCCCCAAACCCTGCAGATCTATCCGCCATGACTGGTGCGCTGCTGGTGCGGCTCCGAGAGCCATGAACTTAAGTTTACTGTAAATTTGATTTTTTTTTTTTTTTGGGGGGGGGGGGGTTAAGTCTAATATAATTGGCTGCCGGATATAGTGTTCGTAAGCAGCTGACGACCAACAGCCCATTTTTTTAAGAGTGGAGGTCGATACTTTAGGCGCTGCTGTAGTTGCTGTGCCGATTCTGATTGAGTGTTGAGTGTACACTTTTGGATCAAGGCTGCAGAGCTGACAGAGCTGCTTGAATTTAGAGGCAAACCAGGAGCTTGTCAAGGGGTTGCTATCCTCCGTAAGGAACAATGGGTCGTCAGGTAGGGTGTGATGCCGGGTTTTCAGGTACCGAGACAAGGAGAGGAGAGGACAAAAGACAGAATTAATGCTTGATATAATAATAGGGACACCTTTATCAGATTTAACAGTCTTAGAGTGCTTAAGCATAAGGGTAAATTGGTGGCTATCAAGAAAAATGTCAGAAATGGTGAGATCGTGATTAGGATTGAAGTGAAGTGACTTGCAAGTAAATTCCCCACACCTCAAGAAACCATAGAAAGCTGTGAGCAGGACTGCATCTAGAAGGACTAAGAATAAGTCCCGAAGACCCCGAGTCTGAGACGTTTCAATAATTTATGTAACAGTGGAAAGGTTAGATAAAAGTAAATGTTTATCTTTCTTCAGTGGATGAGCCTTCAAGATGCCTCTGATGAGCAGGGAGATGGAAGTATGATTGAAGAGGCTGATGCTTCTAGGGTCTCGGCAACGAAGATGGAACTGGATTCCTGCTATAGTTGCTTTAATAGTGGAAGGCTGAAGCTTATGGGCATTTACACAGTGGACTATAAAGGCGCATAGAACTTCAATATTTATTGGAAAGGCAAGAACGGCGAAAGCAGCACAGAAAAGAGAAAAATAAGACCACACAGAGTCATAAACTTTCAGTGTAGATCTGGCAATCCCAAACCTCATATATTTGCTAGCAGCCTCCAGATATGAAGAGAGAAAACTTAGTCTAGAGTAGTTTGGCTGAACAGGGGGCAAGGCAGGCTGGATGGGTGAGCTTTGGGGTACAGGACAAGAAATTACTGTAATTTAAAGTGTGAGAGAGCATCAGCTTTATTATCAATAATGGGAACATATGTAGCTTTCAGAATGAAATTATTAATAACACAATTCCATGTGAGGCGTCTCAAAAGACAATTGATAAAAGAATAATCTGAATGACCTTTATTAATAATATCGACTGCTGATTTGCTATCGCATAAAAACGAAATCTTTTGAACGGTGCCACTTGTTTCCCCAAAGCAAACAGGCTATGACGATAAGGTAAATCTCGAATAGAGCAGAAGATTTTGCTTCAGGAGGAAGGTTAATAATTTCATTTGGCCATTTGTCTGCAAACCATTCGTTACAAAATAATCCACCGAACCCGATGGATGGAGTGGCATCAGTGTAAAGCTGTAGAGAAATAAAAGATTCGAATGAGACGTAATAGAAAAAAGAAATCCCGTTCCAAATGTAAAGTAAAAGCGACCAAAACGTAAGTCGGATTGACATCCCTCATCTAAACTAACTAAATCGTGCAAGCTGGTGACAAATAAGATAAGGCAACACAATTACTATACATTTTGTCCTAACATAATTTCATTGTGTTCAATCCACTTAAATAGGAGTTTACTTAATCCATTTGTGTTGTTGTAGCATTTAACTGAAACTGGGCAATGGATTGTTAGTTCCCAGCATGCTTGCATAGGGCTAGATCAGAAGGAAAAAAATATATATATTTTATCTGTTTTTAAACAGAGGAAAGGTCTGTTAGTGTTTAAGGTTCAGTATATTTGACATTTAAAAGAGTTTCTGTTATGTTTTTGCGGTTACCATTCTGCTGAAGACTTATCATTAAGTATGTGTGTTAATGGAATATTTTAATCAAAATAATAATAATAATAATAATAATAATAATAATAATAATAATAATAATAATTTACTCTATCCAAAATGTAGATGAGTTTGTTTCTTCATCATAACAGATTTAAAGAAATTCAGTATTGCATCACTTGCTCACCAATGGATCCTCTGCAATGAATGGGTGCCATAAGAATGAGAGTCCAAACAGCTGATTAAAAACATCACAATAATCAATGACTCCAGTCTATCAAATAACATCTTGTGAAGGGACAAACTGTGTTTGTATGATAACACATTAAGGTGATTAAGGTGACATTAAATCCGTCATCAAGGTGTTTTCAATTTCAAACCATTATTTCCGGCTAAAATACAAGGCCTCTATTGCTTTCTCCAGTGAAAACATTGTCTCAACAGGAAAGAAATATGCACAGGTCAAGCACTATTAACAGTAATTTTGATGTGAGAGGACAACAGGGGATGGACTTTTTAATAGGTAGAAGCACTCATATTTTAGGTGGAAACAACTGTTTAAAGTTAAAACTCGTTAAAGGGATACTCCATCCCAAAATAAAAATTTTGTCATTATTCACTTACCCCCAAGTCGTTCCAAACCCGTAAAAGCTTTGTTCTTCTTCAGAACAGATATTTTGGATGAAAACAGGGAGGCTTGAGACTGTCCATAGGCTGCCAAATAAATAACAGTGTCAAGGTCCAGGAAAGTATGAAAAGCATCATCAGAATAGTCCATCTGTATCCTTGTGGCGTGGCTGACACAGAAGCGCGTACGCTATCTGCGTACCGCTCAGAATTGCCAAAATGGTGCTACCCTGATTTGTAGAGACACAGAGGAGAGGAATTGTTAAATAAAGTCATTATTTTTGTTTTCTTCATCTACAAAAAGTTTTCTCGCTTCATAACGTTAAGGTTGAATCACTGATGGCAGATGGACTATTCTGATGATGCTTTTCATACTTTCCTGGACCTTGACACTGTTATTTATTTGGCAGTCTATGGGACAGTCTCAAGCCTCCCTGTTTATATTGCAGTCTATTCATCCAAAATATCTTAAATTGTGTTCCGAAGACGAACAAAGCTTTTACAGGTTTGGAACGACATGGGGGTAAGTGATTAATGACAAAATTTAGATTTTGCGGTGGATTAACCCTTTAAGGATGGACTTGTTTCTTGCAAACAATCAGCTTTCACTTTCACAAGACTGGACTGGAGACTTCTGTATTACTTGTTACTTGTGTATTTAGTGTGACCACCCTTAAAAGAAGTAGTAAAATCAAAAAAAAAATTTTTAGTGCACTGCACTCTTCAATGTTCGTCAAGGCATATAACAGTATATTTTAAATGAAAATATGAACACTCACACATTGTGCTGGAGAATTTGGCTCCTTCACACTGTACGTGATTTTTTTTTTTCCTGCTATTGCCTTGACTCCATGAGATTTCTATTTTCTGGTGTCCATCACGTCTGTTCCTAGGTAGGCAACAGTTTAGCAATGTCAGCGCAATCCGCTTTAGCTCCCAGCGATCATTCGTGCTGGGTTTTTGAGAATGTTCTTTCAAAGAATTAGTCAAACAGGGTTGAAATAACCAGCCTAGAACCTGTCTCTCTGATTGCCGAAATGGTGAAGCGAAGGCCTCTACATGAGTCACGTTCATAATTAATTCCCATTACAGGCCGGTGGTGAGCCTTCAGAGGCAGCGTGTGAAGATAAAATGTCAACTCTTACTCACTTTGGGGTCATGCTTCAAATGCAGGCAACCCTCCCCTCCCGCACAGCGGCATTAGAGGAGACAGGTGCCAGGAAAGATCAGGGGGACGTGGTCCATTGACCAGTATGTACCTGGAGATCAGTATGACTCAATGTCTGGGCCGGGGCGAATTGAGCCGCTAAAAATAAAGGCAGGAGGCACTGGGGGGAATGTGCTTGGTTTTAAAAGCAGGCTGGGGAATAAAGCAATTGCATTTTGTAGAATTAAATACTTTAGGCGAGTATTATTAAAACACACTACTGCAACTCTCTAATTCTTTCATTTCAAATGAACAGAGTTAAATCTTGCCTCGTTTCGTCCATTTATCAGAGCTTACAAGCCAATCAAATTCATGCTCCCAGCTGAAATTTTATAACTTTTAAATTGCTAATTATAGATAGTCCTGAAGATGCTTAACTTGACTCAAGTGTGAACAGAGAATTTCAAACAGGTGTCAGTAAAGTATAATCAGTAAAATAGGCTCATGAAAATATCATGTTCAGTCTTGTTATTGTAGCAAATAATTTACCACATTTTGAATCTCACAAAAAAGTGCCCAAGTTACTTTTTGACCCCAAAATTAAATGACAAAATTTTATTCATGTAGGCCTACTTATTTTTGCATGGAGAAAATTATGCTTATTTTATAATTACTTTTTTAAATCATCATTTTTCACAATGCAATTTTCTGCCGTAATGCTTTACCACATTACAGTTAAAAAAAAATTATGTCATATGATTTTTTAATAGTTTAATTAGCATGAATGCAGCACAAAAATTATACCATGACTTCAAAAAATTTACAATTTAATTACTGTATATATATATATATTTTTTTTCCAAATTACATCGAGAATCTTTTATTATTTTATTTTATTTTATTTTATTTTATTTTATTTTATTTTAAGAAAGTTGCAAACAATGATAATGGTTCTCAAAATAAGCTTAATTTTTTTATGCCCCATATTGTTTATTTTGTGATTTTAAAGGTAAAATATGACCCAGATATTTTCTTGACAGGCTTTTTAGTGATTTAAAATGTAGTTTAGGTATGTAGTTTAAATACATAAAGTTACTCCTTTTAATTCAAAAATATATTTATATATATAATGACACACATGCATCTGTGTTCATCAGAGCGTTTGCCATCATGCTGAGCGTAAAAAGCTTTTCGTCCCTTGAGTATTTTACCCAGCACTGTTCGTAATTGCAAACATTACAGGAGCTGTGTAAATAAATAAAAAATAACAACACATCCACATCAGTTACACCAACAGTTTTGGCTCTAAGTGGCCCCCAATAGTCCATCCATACCCCCCTCTGCATTTTCTCTCCCACATCCTATTTTTTACTTCCCTCCTACCTGAAAATGGCAGTGAGGTAATCTGCACGTCCTTATTTAGCTTGCCGTTAACTTGAATCAAGTGTGACTGCTGGAGGATGAGGCCAGTGTTGCGGAAAACTCCCAGCAGCCCCTGCTCTCCACTCTGCCAACAGGTAACTCACTAATGGGGCAAGTTTTACCAGACCGCTGGGCTGTGAAGGACCATGCTCTCCTTGGGGCTAAGCCTCCCGACACACACAAATAGAGGCGGTCGGCACAAAGGGCTGTCTGAATTGATGAGCAGGACAAACAACCAAACAGGACACATTCGCTTGCCCTCCACATGGACAAACAAGAGCGCTGGCTGTGCGCACATGCACGCTTGCATTAGCAATGCTTTAGGATAAATGTGGAAGCGGTGTATTCTCTTCTAAAGTGCCCAACATGTACAGCAGTATTCATCTGTTATGGAAAATGTACCATTATAACTGTACTGTTGAATACTTAAGGGATAATGTACATCCAGCCGGTTGTTATCGCAGAATAACCCCCGACCCCGACGCGAAGTGGCTCATAAGTAAATAATTAGACACAAAATATTGATTTGAGATTAAATATTTGAAAGCAAAGCTTCTGTGAAAACACCAGTTGCGAGAAAGCGCCAAGTTCAAACTAGACGGACATTTAAGGGATATGGTGCAGTCACACCACTTATTACACAACATTTCACTGCATAAATAATTATGGCGATAAAATATTTAAGAAGAAAATGTTTTAAAAGCTTGCCAGTTTGTTAGTTATTTTATAATCCATTACAGATTACAAAATAATTGTAGCAAAATGGCAGCAGCTGCATTTGTATGAAAGGAGAGAGCGAGTCCGCGGTACCAGGATGACATAATTAAATAATTGTACACAATTTTGAATCCTGTTTTAATATTTTATTAGCTAAACAAACACAAAGCTTCCATCAAGAAAAGAAAAAAAAAAAAAAAAAAAAAAAAAAAAAAACAGCCAGAACATCCTAGCTACTGCAAAGCAATGCCCAAGCCAAAACACCCTACTTAGCTACTGCATAGCAATGCCCATGCAACCAGCCGGAACACTTAACTACTGCATATTAACGCCCAGGCAACCAGCTAGAACACCCTACCTAGCCACTGCATAGCAATACCCAGGCAACCAGCTAGAACGCCCTAGCTATAGCATAGCAACACCCAGGAGACCAGCCAGAACACCTTAACTACTGCATAGTAACACCCATGCAGGCAACCAACCAGAACACCCTACATAGTTACTGTACAGTGACACCCTAGCAATTGCATAGTTAAACTGCATAGCAACACCCAGGCAACCACACATAATACCCTAATTACCACAGAGCAACGCCCAGGTGATCACTCAGAACACCCTAGCAACTGCATGGCAACACTGGCAACCACCAAGAACACCTTAGCATTGTGGCAGTGAGGTTTGTATGGAAAGGCTTAGTCAATTTTTTTTTTTTTTTATTCTTTTTTTTTCCCCAGTAGCCACAGTATCTGTAGTACTGTAACTATGGTAATTTGGTGGAAACCATGGTTACAATGAATTTTTTTTATTATTTTTTTTATGTGTTTTTCTGTGCCCCTGTACAGGTCTGTGAAGCTTTGTGTATTTAATTTCTTGACATATTTGATGGGTATCATGTAATCACAGCACGTTACTTTTAAATATGACATTTTCTCAGTGCTCATCTCTGACTGCTTTTAGTGTATATACAATAGCCAGGTCAAAGCCAGTCAGTCTCCCACTGTACTCATGCATGGAGTTGAATTCACAATTACGGCCCCGTGTCGTTTGCTCAATTAGCCTGCCTGCATACTACCTTTCTATTCGTCAGACGATAATGCGAACACAAGCCATCTATGGTAACCTCAGCTGAAAAACTGTTTACACTCAATGACATGCTGCCCTGTCTTGCCTGCAAATACACAAATCTCAATGTATCAGATAAACACTGCAGTTTTCCACTTCAGCAAATGCATAAAACATAAGTGCAGCATTCTGACATTGTTTTACAGAATAACTTTTGGAGTCAATTAAATAAAGCTATTTCAGGACTCACATGTCACATGTTCTTTAATTTTTGATGAACTATAAAATACATTATTCAGGACAGTCTCATATAAGGGAAGCAACTCTGTAATGATTGTCTTTAGTTTACCAGGCATATCACTTCAGTGACACTCTCAACTTAGTTCAGAAAATTTCTGTGTGTGTGTGTGTGTGTGTGTGTGTGTAAATAAATAACTGCTGTCAATAGATTAACTGTTTTTATATGATTAATTACACCCTTTTTCTGTGATTAATCGTGATGAATCGCACAGTTCATAAATTTATGCATACACCAATTATCTTGATTAACACGTGTTATTTTTGCACAAAACCAAAATATTAAAGGGTTATTCTCACAAATCTGTATTTTCTGCAAGCTTTTTTCAAAATAAAATTAGATGACTTTCCAAAAAAAAAGGACACTTGGAGACTCCAAAAGTACATCAAAGAACCAGCCTATCTTGATACATGTATGCACACATGGAAATAAAAATCATAACTGAATAATATGAGACAAGTCAAGTTGCGATACCAAACAGGACCACATAAAGATGCCAACTACCTTGAGCTGACTGCATATATCTACTACAGTACACGGATCCATTCTGAATAAATAAACATAGCAACATTCACACAACAAATCAAAACATTATCTTGAATGTGTGTGGAAACAATGTGAAAGTAAATGTCTGTGCCTGTGCATACATAGGCTACAGTGTGCAATCAGTGTGTCAAGTGCACTCATACATGCATCAGCTGTCTCAACACAAGCTTAGTTTACGACTCCACCTCAGCTGCCTTATCCTTGACTGCAATCTTCATCCATCAAAACTTTACTAGTGGGAAGGTGGTTATCTAGCCAAGAAACATAGTTAGCATATAACCTGGCCATACATCGGTGTGATGTTCTGATGTTCCGTCTGTATATTTCACAAAGCGCAATGCATGAGGGCTCTCGCTTTTCAGAGACAATCACTGAATGAGACAGAGGGTGCAAAATACCATCAAATTCTTGAGGAAAATATACTGTCCTCTGACAGAAAGTTAACAATGGTCCTTGCATGGCCTAGTCAGAGCCCAGACTGAAACCCCATTGAAAATCTGTGGGTCAAACGTTCACCATCAAATTTACCTGAACTAGAGCATTTCTGCAAAGAAGAGTGGGCAAAATTTCAAAGTCAAGATGTGCAAAGTTAGTAGAGACATATCTCAACAGACTAAAGACTGTAAATAAAGCAAAAGGTGGTTCTACAAAATTCTGACAAAAGAGGGTGATTATTATTATTATTATTATTATTATTATTATTATTATTATTATTATTATTATTATTATTATTATTTTCTGAGATGTTGGTGTTATATCTTTCACTTGGATATTAGAAGTTTCACTGAGTAAATAAAGCAGGATAAAACAAAAACTGTGACCGTCCTATATATATATATATATATATATATATATATATATATATATATATATATATAGTATATATATATATATATATATGTATAATAAATAAATATATACATACTGCATACACACACACACACACACACACACACACACACGTGTGTGTGTGTGTGTGTGTGTGTGTGTGTGTGTGTGGTTGTTTGTGTATTTTTTGTATTATATTTCATATATTTATTACACAAAAATTGGGGAAACTACTGCAATTCTTTAAAATTTAGCATATAGGTGGTGCAGGATAAAATCGCAATTGTTTCTTTATGAAATTTTGTTGCAAAATATTCACCAGTAAGTTTCAAAACTAGCCAATTTTGCTTTTAAGAAGAAGAAAAAGAAGAAAAAAAAGCTGATTGTAGGTTCCTTTTGGTGTCTAGGAATAAAAGCTTGCTTCCTCTGTAATGGCTGAGCAGTTGAAACCTCTAGAAACTAAATAAATAAATAAAAAATAAAATCATGTACCCTGTACCGTCTATTATCTTTAACAAGGAGTAGTTGGGCCTTATCAGGGCTAACAGACGTTAACGAAGCCGTCATGTCGATGTGAAAGCGACAGGCCTTCCCCACAGTGCTAAATGACAGGCCTGTCGCACTGCCTGCATCACAGCTGCCCTTTTTCTCTCTCACCTGGTACACTCAACCACAGTGTTAAACAAGGACAGTCTGACAGACAATAATATTTAAAAGCAGAGTTATACCGTAGATTATACTCCACTTCATGACATGTTTTTAGCCTTGAAGTGCACAGTTGCTGTAGCAATGTTTTCTTGTATCACTGTACTGAGATGACTTTTGGTAGAAGTCATAGCTTGTTAGAGAACAGGACGCTGAGTTTGATTCCACTTGAATACCTGCATGGTGAGATCTTATTTGGATCATTAATCAAAAGATTGCAGTTCTGGTATGAGAACTTGAGTGTAGACAAGTAAAAACAAATTGTTCAGGACTGTAAAAATTGCTGGAATAATAATTGGGCATTGAACAGAAGTGGCAGCTCAGCAATATGTATCAAAATGCAGTTCTCAGAATGGCATGGAATGCTATGACTTCAATTTGAAAGAATCTCATCACGGCAGTGGTGTGAGGTAAAATATATATAAAATATATTTTGTCATCTCACTGTGTCCCCATAAATTACATTATGAAATATTATATATATGAAATAACATTTGTTTAATGTAACGTAAAACAATAAAAATAAATATGATTAATTATTACAAATAATAATAATAATAACAATAATAATAATAATAATAATAATAATAATAATAATAATAATTTCAAATCAATTGTTTTTTGTTGTTGTTTGTTTGTTTTTGTTTTGTGCTTTTGTTTGTTTGTACAAAAAAAGTTTATTATTTATTAATTTTTTGCTAAAGTGTTTTCTAGGATGTTCAGGGGCAAGTTGCATAAACCCAAACAATACGGGATAAGAATAGATGTTGAACAGAAGAAAGAAACTCTCACAGGTGATTTTCATTTTTGGGAGAACTATCTTATTAAGACCTAGTGTTGTAGCCATTTAAGAAAGTGTATTTTTTATTTATTTATATTACTTATGTTTAAATATTATTTTGTTTGTGTTTTCTTTAGTTTAGTTTGTCAATTAAGAAAGATTATTGTAAATGTCATAAGGGCGTGGTAAATCGGACAGCAGTACGCCGGAAGAAAGGAAGTGGGTCAGACATAGTTTTTTGACCACTTCATACATTTTTGTTTGTAGAATCCTTTTTTTTTGTAACGTGTTTCGTTTGGTATAATTTGTATCTTAATTTTAATATGTTTTTTGTTGGTCAATTATTTGCCTAAATAAACAAGAAAAGCAATAAACGTTTTGTGGAATGAAGTGCGTTCAAGACAAAGCCCGCTAACGTGCTTCCGCGGCCAAAACAAAAGCCAAAACACCTACTCTTAGCTAGCAGTCAACCAAGTAGTAATCTTTTGTTAACATTACACTAGCCTTCTTGATCTGTTTGTTTTGTATGATTCAAGCTGAAGTTGTCTTCCCATTAGAATACAGTGTTGAAAGCATGTCAGCTACAAATCCATTGTCAAACGGATGCTCCGCTGCAGGTGGTGGAATCTCGTTCACTGGCTCCCTGTAGATCTTCTCATCTCCATTTCTAATGCATCCTACCATGGAGAAGTGATGTAAGAACTGAGCAATGTAGATGGCATGAACCAGTATTGTAATTGAAGTATGCCATGTTAAAGGTGACCAGGAAACAATCCAAGATGGAACTCTGGGGTACTTACAACCATATTCAACACAGCCTTGGAATTCCCGCTAGTCCTGCCAATCAGTAAACCAGTCCAAGTTTCAAGACATTGTGAAAGCGTGCACCTGTATTGCCTTGAGGTAGTTTTCAAGTTGAAGAGACAGGACGCCAGTGATCATGATCCTGGCTGTTGTGCCAACCTTCTCCAGGTGGGAATACAATCAGTGGAAAATGCAGGCAAGATGGTTTTACACACCAGTGTGGAAATTCTTAGCCCTGTAATCAAGTCTACAATTCAAAGCAAAATCCTATTCTTAATGAGTATATTTTTCTTATTTTCCAGTAAAAAAAAAAAAAAAAAAAAATACATTTACTCAGACAAAAGATATTAAAGGTTTAGTTCTACCTCCCAAGTATGAATTTTCATTAAATAAGGACTCACCCACAGGATGTCCTTGCGTTTTATGCAAGCCATTTTCAAATTGATGCATGTATTAATTGCATTTAGAATCTCAGCGTGTTCATTAATAAGCCATGGATGCGTAAAAGAAACTAAACATATAAAGACTGCAATTGGGGCATGAAGTCTAAAAAGGAGTGAATAAATGGAATAATAAAATGCAAGTTCTTTTGACAGTATTATTATAAAAGCGCCTTTATTTAATTTTGAAAATGTGAGAAGCAAATTCGCCACCTGCTGTGTGGAGAAAAACTCCATATAAAACTACAGAGGGAACCATCACTGAAAAAAAGAAAGAAAGATAAGCCAAAATCTGTCTGTTTTGGTGTGGTTCAAACCTGTTTCTCCTAAAACAAAACAGACCATGAAGTACAGTATATATACATACATATACACATATATATATATATATATATATATATATATATATATATATACACACAAGTTACACACACACACCACACACACACACACACACACACACGGTATATATGTATTGATAGCCGTGAGTTACTTTATTGCCACCATATGACAATAAGCAAGTCTAATATAAGCAATATTGTTTATAAGCCAATTCCAAATAACACGACTGCCACCCTATCATTCTGAGTATCACCTTTCACAGGTGTTTCTTTGAGGTACATTGACTTACACTATAGCCTTTCTGTCTATGTTTATTCATTCGCAAATGATGGTCAGTCCTTCTAGACGTGTTATTCTTTGCATGTTTGGTTCTGAGGTCAACCGTGTTATTGTGCTAGTGTGGGATGTGACGATTTGCTTATGAGTCAATATGGAGTTTCCTTTTCTGAGGACGTGAAGATTAGTAATACTGAAATATTTCTCTAGGCAAAGTATCCATCATGATTCAGAGTTTGTAAAATCTGTAAGCGTGACCGAAGAAACAAATCAGTCTGTTGAAGTAGGTCCACATGCCAAGTAAATGTTTAATCAATGCACAGTGGACAGTCCTACCAAAGTTGCTTTTGCTGTATTGGTTGAGTATATGTTAATGTTGTTTGTAAAAACTTATGTTTAGGAAAGACTGTTTCCATCTCAAAAAACGTTCTTAGTTACATTACTGTTCAAAGGTTTGGGGTTGGTAAGATTATGATTTTTGAAAGAAGTGTCTTATGCCCACCAACACTGCAGTTATCTGATCAAAAACCATAAAACTGTGAAATATTATTGCAATTTAAAATTATTGTTTTCTATAGGATATATTTTAATATGTAATTTATTCCTGCAATGCAAAGCTGAATTGTCAGCATCATTACTCCAGTATTCAGTGCCATGATGCCTCAGAAATCATTTTAATATGCTGATTTGCTGCACAAGAAATATTTCTTATTGTTATCAGTTTTAAAAACAATTTTGTTGCTATTTACTATTTTGTAACTATTTCTGTTTAAACTGTAAAACTGGAAGAACCTCAGACACTTTTGTCTCTTTAGATATGGACAATACAAAAACAATAAATGAGCATACAGGCATCTGTTTCCACATCTCACTGAGAGAAGATGTGGGAAAGCTTCATTCTAACCTATACATTTGTTGCTTTCCCCCCACTTCCCTTCACTCAGCTCACTCAGAATGGTCAATAGCAAAATATAATGTTCTACATGAATGCAAGTGATATTCACAGTCATTAGTATCATTTGAAATGTCTCAGTGTGACTCGTACACAGTGGTCTCAATCTTACAAGAAGTAAACTAAAAGGTAATAAAGATCCTAAAAGTTTGGAGATATTTTGCTCACTGTAGAGGGTGTGTCCTTTCCCAGTGTCTTTCATGCAAATTACCAAATGTTCCCAAAAGGTGTAAACTCTCCACGTCTAGGACTTGATCAATGCAAATTCCAAATGTTTGTTACTGTTTCCATTTGGAGGATGCTTGTTTTGATCTGAGTACTTAAGGCAATGTTGCAAGAAGATCGGGGCACTTCTGTAGCCAGATGAGCCCGTAGTGTGGAGTGTATGCATATTTTACTCTTAGATTTATCTTTGAGAATTTGATGCATATACTGATTATCTATGAATTGACTATATAATTGATATGATACATTTTTACCTGACTAATAATAAACTGTAACATTTGATATTGTTCTAACTTACTCTGAAATCATTTTCTCAAGTAAATTAAGCATCAGGTGGGATTCTAGATTTCTGAATGACTGCATGAATTTAGTTGTTATGCAATTGCATTTACTATGGGGGACAAAATACTAGGGGTACTAAAAAAGCATGGTTTGGCTTACTTCATAGTACTAGCCATAACCTCTGATTATTGTTTGAGCTTTAACTATGTTGTTAAATAGGAGATTGTAGGGGGCTAAAGAAAACCACTATTTAAAGAATGGCAAGCGTGAGGGGGGCTATTAAATAGTAGCCATAACTTCTGGCTAATGATCAGACTGGCGAATTTGACTATGAGGTCAGATTAAAATGACCAATGTGAGACACTCTGTGCGACGTAGATTCTTAATGAACAAGTCAAATATGGTGAGTTAACTAGAATAATCAAATGTCAGAATAATAATAATTAGAAATGGACAAACAACAAATTTGCATGTTAATGTTAATTTGAGGTCATAATAAAATGGATTGCAGATTAGTTCAGAAGTTTAATACAATGCAGGGAAATTTCAGGCAAAAAGAAAATAAAAACAGGTGACTGACACACGCCTACACATGAACACACAGAACGATATGCCCACACACTGGTAGGTCTGCACCACACTGCGTATTGTAGCAAATAGAGGTATCACATAATTTAATGAAACACACTGCACTCACAAAATCACTAGCAGCTCCACACACTGTAGATAAACCACGGGCTTAATGGATTGGGAGGATGTGATGCAAAGATGCTTGTTTCCTGTAACTGATGAAGACAAGTAAGGATCTGAACTGACCACAGGAGAGAAAACTCAGATTAAGCTTAATCTGGCTATACAACGGCTGCTTTCTGGGAATGAACAGTGTAATTGGCATGACCACAAACAAACATCTCTCTTAAAGTAGGCTTTAAACAAAGGCATTTTTAATTTATTTTTCTACTTAAGGCTCTTTCACAGCAGAGCTGGTGTGGACACAAGTGTGTTTGAGGTGAAAGTGGTTTTCTGATGCTGATGTGCACGAGAAAGCTTGGAAAGTACTGAATGTGAATCCCAATGTTTGATTAGTATAAAATCTCTTAAAAAAATCACTCTCAGCAGCTGGCATATATATATATTATTAAAAAATAATATTACCCCAAATCTTTGAATGGTAGATACGTTTTCAATATATTATATATATATATATATATATATATATATATTATGGCTGTCAAATGATTAATCACGATTAATCACATCCAAATAAAAGTTTTGTTTACATAATATATGTGTGTATACTGTGTATATTTACACATATATTATGTAAACAAAACTTTTATTTTGGATGTGATTAATCGTGATTAATCATTTGACAGCCCTAATATATATATATATATATATATATATATATATATATATATATATATATATATATATATATTATATATATATATATATATATATATAATTAAAAAGCTATTACCCCAAATCTTTGAATGGTAGATACATTTTCAGTATTTTAATATTTTAAGCAGTGTTGCTCCTCACATATGTTTATGTATTTTCAAGGATTATATATATATATATATATATATATATATATATATATATATAGTATAATATATATGTACACAGACACACACACAATCATATACACACACATACAGTCATGGCCAAAAATATTGGCACCCTTGGTAAATATGATCAAATAAGGCTGTGAAAATTCATCTGCATTGTTAATCCTTTTGATCTTTTGTTTAAAAAAAATCACAAAGATGTATCCTTTCATTGGATAATAAGAATTTAAAATGGGGGGAAATATCATTATGAAATAAATGTTTTTCTCTAATACACACTGACCACAATTAACGGCACCCTTTTATTCAATAGTTTTTGAAAACTCCATTTGCCAGTTTAACAGGTCTAAATCCTATAATGCCTGATGAGGTTAGAGAACACCTGACAAGAGATCAGAGACCATTTCTTCATCCAGAATCACTTCAGACCCTTCAGATTCCCAGCTCCATGTTGGTGCTTCTTCTCTTCAGTTCACTCCTCTCATTTTCTATAGGGTTCAGGTCAAAGGACTGGAATGGCTATAGCAGAAGCTTGGTTTTGTGCTCAGTGACTAATTTCTGTGTTGTTTTTGAGGTTTGTGTTTGGATTATTGTACGGTTGGAAGATCCAAACATGGCCCATTATAAGATTTCTTACAGTCAGTCTTACTGATGTTTTATCTGTTGGTATTTGATAGAATCCATAATGCCATGTATCTAAACAAAATGTCCAGGACCTCAAGCAGAAATATAGGACCACAACATCAAAAATACAGCAGCATATTTCATTGTACACATGGGGTACTTTTTATCTCTGTGTTCACCAAACCCATCTTGAGTGTTTGCTGCAAAACAGCTCATTTTTTAGTTTAATCTCACCATAGAAGCCAGTCCTATTTGAAGTTTCAGTCATGGCTGATAACTGAATATGCCTTAGTTTGTTTTTGGATGAGCTAGGAGCATTTTTCTTGAAACCCTCCCAAACAACATGTGGTGATGTAGGTTCTGTTTGACAATTATTTTAAAGGTTTCTTGAACCCAAGACTATTTTCTGCAGTTTTCCAGCTGTGATCCTTGGAGAGTCTTTAGCCACTCAAACTCTCCTTCTCACCGTGCATTAGGATGATATAGACACACGTCCTCTTCCAGGCAGATTCGTAACATTTTCTGTTGATTGGAAATTCTTAATTATTGCCCTGATGGTGGAAATGGGAATTTTCACTGCTCTAGTTCTTTTCTTAAAGCCACTTCACTAATTTGTGAAGGTCAATTATATTTTGCTGCACATCAGAGATATATTCTTTGGTTTTTCCCATTATGACAAATAAAAAATCCACTTCAAAGTCGTAGTCCCCTCCTCTTTATATTTCTGTGAAACAGGGAGCCATGGCCGGATAATTTCATGTTTATAATCACCCTGGAGTGCTCAAAATTGTGAATATCAATGGGAATATACTTCAGAGATATTTTACTCATAAGAATTTCTAGGGGTGCCAATAATTGTGTCCAACGAGTATTTGAGAAAAACCTTTATTTCATAAGGATATTTCCCCCCATTTTAAATTCTTATTATCCAATGAAAGGATACATTTTTGTGAATCTTTTAAATAAAAGATCAAAAGGATTAACAATGCAGATTAATTTTCACAGCCGCGTTTGATCATATTTACCAAGGTATTTTTGGGCATGACTGTATATACATACACACACACAAAATGTGTTATTTAGATTCTAATAATATTTCACCAAATTACTGTTCTTATAATATTTTGGATCAAAAAAAATGTAGCCTCTGTGAGAGACTTATTTCAAAAAACTTTCAAAAAGTTTTACCAACCCTAAACTCTACCAGTTCAGTAAATCGAGAAAAAAAAAAAAAAAAAATCATGATGCCACACCCCGTATAGCTTCAAATTACTAGCTAAAAGCAAAATTATTAGAAAAAACCACCTGACTATACAACGTGATAAGAACCACCTAAATTGATCCATGCTGCAGCAGTCGGTGATTATTCACAATGAAAAATATCAACCAAACAACCTAATACCAATCAAAACTTTCTAGTCAGGTGATTATTCACAATGAAATTTATCAACCATTCAACCCAGTACCAATTAAATTTCTGGAAAATGTCAGGCAAACAATATTTAAGCCATCTCAGGTGCCATAGCTATTGACTAATGAAAACATCACAATCCATTTTAATACACCTCTGTTCAGCGCAGGCTATTTAAATATCTATATATGAATAGTTTGGAGCGATAGTCTG